>NW_004949160.1:399083-423975 GCF_000317375.1 Microtus ochrogaster
CTCGAACTCACAGAGATCCGCCTGCCTCTGCCTCCCGAGTGCTGGGATTAAAGGCGTGCGCCACCACTGCCTGGCTTACCTGGCTTAATTTTTAAATGTAATTGAAGGATTTTTTTTTTTCCTGTTTGTAAAAAGCACCTGCCAAATCCTGGAAGTACTAGTTTAGATATACAGAGCAGTTTTAACTTTTAATGAACTTTCAGATATAATTATTAAACCATCTGAGTAATGTGTAAGAAGTTGGAAAGGCACTAAAAACTGAGTGTTTTCTAAATAGGTGCTAGACCCCTTCCTGCCTAATTAGTCCATACTTCAGACATACCTGCTGACTTGAAGTTAGTTTGATGTCTGATTCCTCAGCTCTCTTGTATAACTAACAATAAGGAAAATGATGAGTGGAAGAAGCAGCAGCTCAGACAATCTCACTTTAGAGTAAAAGGAACTGCTAAAGCATGAAAGTGGTGAGGAGGGGCTATTTAATTCTAATGACCAATAACGACTTTTTTGTTTGCTTCTTGTTGTGTTTTGGGGGGCTTTTCAAGACAGGGTTTCTCTGTAACTTTGGGACCTGTTCTGGAACTAGCTCTTGTAGACCAGGCTGGCCTCAGATTCACAGAGATTCCTCTGCCTCTGCCTTCCAAATCCTGGGATTAAAGGCTTTGCCACCTCCGCCTGGCAATAATGACTATTATGTGTCACAAATAATTTCCCATCTGGGATTCAAGATGCAGAAGATTTTTGTAAGGTTTAAAAAAAACTACTCATATCTGTATGCATATAATCTTCTGTTTATCCTTGATATTTTCAGAAAATCTTGAAATATGTCCTTTAATCTTGCTGTGGATTTGGAGTGCATGTTCATAACAGTTTATTGGTGAAGATTTGCATTAGATTGGCATTCACTTTTTTAAAGTTTCTGTCATTTCATCATCTAGACACCAAAGCAAAAGTAGATTACATTCAATTTGGTCTTTTTATTAAATACATGTATGTATGTGAGTGTGTGTGCATATACGCACACATACGTACCTATCATGGCTTATATTTGGGTCCTAGGAATGGAGTTCATGTCCTCAGGGTTGGCAGCAAGTACCTTTACCAACTGAGCTAGCCATCTTGCTATAAAATCCTAGAACTGTACTACTTTTTCTGTTATAAAATTCTGTGGAAACTTGCTTTTCCAGAACTGCTCCTTTGTAATCAGTGTTTTAAAAATGTTATGGAGTAACAGGTGGATCTCTGTGAGTTTGAGGCCAGCCTGGTCAACTGAGCTAGTTCCAGAACAGGTACCAAAGCTACAAAGAAACCCTGTCTTGGGGGGAGAAAAAAAAAGTAATGGGGGCTGAGGGTGTAGCTCAGTTGTTAGAGTGCTTGCCTAGCATGCACAAAGCCCTGGGTTCAAATCCCAAGGACCTCATAAACCTAGTGTGTTAGCTAATACTCTTAAACCCATCACTTAGGAAAGGCAGGCAGGAGAATCAAAAGGTCAAGGTCATTCTCAGCTATGTGGCAAGTTCAAGACTAGAGTTTGATATTACTTGATTACAGAAACTATCAAACAGTAAGATAGTTATGCTGATTTACAACTAACATACTCTCATGCCCATGCACTAATTAACCAACCATTTACAACTAAACTCCAGTTATTTATATACACAAATTTGTATCATTTCCAGTGTCATTTATATATTACCTAAAAGTAAATACTGGGCCATTGAAATGGCCCATCAGTAAATTGTTTGCCACTAAGACAGAAGACCTGAATTTGATCCCTGGGACCCTCATGGTAAGAGAATTGACTGCCACAAGTTGTCTTCTGACCTCCCCATGCACACTAACATGTCACGCATGTGCACCTTCATGTATGTATGCACTCACTTTATATATGTTATGTAATAAAATATTTTTTAAAATAAATTGAATACTGTCATTCTACCTGTAAATGTTAAGTCATAAGCAGTGTCATAATTATGTCATTCTACCAATAAATGTAAGATCATGAATGTCATTAAAAATATTCCTAGCCAGGTGATGGTGGCACATGTCTTTACTCCCAGCATTCAGGAGGCAGAAATAGGTGGATCTTTGTCTACTGAGGCAGCCTGGTCTACTGAGTAGTTCCAGGATGGCCAACGCTGTTAAACAGTGAACCCCTGTCTCAGAAAAACAAAGCATACAAACAAAACCCATTAACAAAAGTTGAGATCTTTTTCTACTTGTGTGTGTCTGGGATGGGAGTATGTTTGCCTATATATGCATGTGTGGAGAAGTCAACATCAGGTGTTTTTCTTTATTGCTTTGTACCTTTTTTGCTGCTTTTTGTTTTTTAAAAAAAAATTGTGGTGGTTTGCCTAAATGTATGTATGCACCACATGTTTGCTCGTCTTGATCTAAGACCAAAAGAGGGTATTAGATCTGTAACTGGAGTTACAGGCGACTGTGAGCTGCCAAGTGGAGGGAGTTGAACCTGCGTCCTCTGGAAGAGTAGTTTTTCCCCTTCACCTTAAATTTTGAGATGATTCTTTCACTAAACCTAAAGCTCACTGTCTCAGCTAGGCTGACTAGCCAATAAGCTCCAGGTTCCTGTATGTTCCTCTACCCTCCCTGGCTTACAAATGTATATATTACTCTTTTAAAGCTGTGTCTGAACCCAGATCCAAATAAGTTCCATACACTGTGATGTATCACTTGGCTCTGACATATAAATCTTCATAAGTAAAACAGTGTTTGACACCTGTATTTAGGTTTCTGAGGTAGGTACTGAACTAAAAGTTTATATACAAGTGTATATATTGACTGAGCATATGCATATAAAACATGCTTTGTCCTGAGAGACTTCCATGAGAACATAAGCATGAAACACTACATGAGCAGAAGAAAGCTTGGTTTCCACAGACCCGACCCGTTTGAGCCACTATCTAAAGACCTCCGGAAGTTCCCAACCCTCACCACTTCATTCCACAGAACAAGCCTTTAATCATGGGTCTTTAAGAAACACTGAAGCCATAGTACCTACTTAGTGTGTGGTCTCTCAGAGAAAAATAAACATTCCCCTCTGCTGGCAACAGTACTATAAACTATAAGCAAGAAAATACACTCATTTCTTTCTCTGCTTCTCTCTGCCATGCATCAAGCAGATTATAAATTAAGTAGCTACTTACAGGTGACACAGTTGCCTACTCATAAAGCTTCAAGGCAATAAGACTTACAATAAATTAGTTCAATAAGGTTGCAATATTACCAGATTAACAAACAACAATATTTTCTGCACACCAACACAAAATACAATATTTTTGTGATTGTTACAAAACAAAAAGAACTTAGGTATAAGTGCCCAATTGTGTATACTCTGTAAGGTGAAATTTTTAGTCAGCTATGGTGGCACACACCTGTAATCCTAGCATGTCAGAGGCTGATGCTGGAAGATCGGGAGTTTAGGACTAGCATTAGACTACATGAGACCTTTGGGAGATGATTTAATTGATAAAGTTCTTGCCTTGTAGGAGACCTGGGTTTGATACTATGCAGGTTAGTTTTATGTCAGCTTACACAGGCTAGAGTCATTTGAGAGATAGGAACCTCAATTGAGAAAAATTGAAAAATTGCTTCACAAGATCAGGGTGCAGGCAAACCTATAGGGTATTTTCCTATTGAATGATTGATGTCGTAGGACCCAGTTCCTTTTGAGTAGTGCCATTTCTGGGCTAGTGATCTAGAATCTATAAGAGCAGGCTGGGCAGGCCAAGAGAGCAAGCTCCTCCATGGCTTCTGCAACAGCTCTTGCATCCAGGTTCCTGCCTTGTTTTGAGATCCTGTCCTGGTTCCCTTCAGTGATGAATAGTGATATAAAAGTATAAGCCAAATAAATCGTTTCCTCCCCAAGTTGCCTTGGTCATGGCGTTTCATCACAGGACTAACCCTGACTACAACAGTGTCATAATCAAGAGTGTTACTGCCAGAAGAGAAATATTGATGCAAGAAAATAGAAAACATGGACATAGAGCTGTACACATGTACCTGATTTACAGAGAGGCAATGGCAGTTCAGTAGCATCAGATATCCTAATTTTTTTTATCTGTTGCTGTGATTAAGTACTCAGACAAAAGCAAATTAAGGGAGAAGGCTTATCTTTGCTCACAGTTCAAGATGAAAGTTTATCGTGATGGAGAAGTCGAGGTATCTGGAGCTTGAAGCAGCTGGAAGCAGAGCATAAATGCATGTAGTCACTCAGCTTCCTTTCTCTACTTATATGGTTCAGGATTCCAGCCAGGCCATGTAGGTATGTGCTTTTGCATCAATCAATAACCTCCCATCTTCAGAGGCCCATCCTTCCAGATGTTTTTAGATGCTATCACTTTGACAACACCATCAGAGTAGCCTTTACAATAAATGATACTATTTTTTTTCTCTTACTACTTCAGAAAAGGCATTTAGTATCTGTTCATGTTTAAACCCAGTATAGTAAAAACAGCAATTTCTTTCCTTGCTGTCTTAGCTCCTGTTCATCTGGGAAAGGACAACAGCATGACGAGGGGCAGGTCAACTTAAATCTCATACTTTGTATTTAGGGGGTGGGCGGCATTCATCTAACACTGGGACTGTAACAGTTATAGAAGAGTTTGACAAGGTTGACGTGTGCCTATCTATAAGTGTTTGCTTTTGAGAATTCTGAGGCATAAGTCCAGAAGGCCATCCAAGAAAACCACAAGACTTTGTCTTTTTTATTTATTTATTTATTTATTTATTTATTTATTTATTTATTTATTTATTTCTAGTAAAAAGAAGTAAGGAAATTTTCAGGATCTAGGACGTGACCAACTAATTCTTAGGCTTAACAAAAAGAAAATGGACTAAATTGGATTTCATTAAAATTAAAAATTAAAGTGAATATGGTGGTTCTTAATGTATGATTTCAGAATTGGGAGGCTCAGGCAGGAGGCCTGAGTTTTGAAGCAAGCCTGGGCTACAAGACTGAGACCCTGTCACAAAAACAAACAAAACTGTCTGGGCAGTGGTGATGCATATCTTAATCCCAGCACTGAGGCAGAAGCAGGCCGATCTCCCTGAGTTTCAGGCCAGCCTGGTCTACAAAGGAGTTCCTGGACAGTCAGAGATGTTTGTTACACAGAGAAACCCTAAAACAAAACAAAAAAACCCAAAACTTGCTTCAGGCCTTCAGCACTAGATTAGGATTCTGAGGCATAGTTGTGACCTGACTTGGTTATTGGTCTCTCCAATGTGAGAAAAAGCCATCATTGGACTCTCCAGATTATATTGTGTAAACCAGTCTAATAAACTTTCTTTAACTTATGTAAAACCTATTAAAAGAATGAGAAAACAGATTGCAGAATAATAGGAAATCTTGAAATCACAGCCCAACAAAGGCTAGAGTATATGGTTTCTCCTACAAGGTGATACCTTTAGTCCCAGCATTAAAGAGGCCAAGCAGGAAGATCTCAGTGAGTTTGAGGCCAGCTTTGTCTACACAATGAGTTTTAGGTCAAAGTCACATAGTGAGATCCTATTAAAATGGATAAGGTATATACTCTAAAAACGGTATGTTTAAGTGGTATACTTAGCAATCATCAAAAGATATCATTTGCTAAAGTGGATGTAGAGATCAACACTAAACAGTATTATTAGCCATTGAAGAAATGAAAATAGGGGGCTGGAGAGATGGCTCAGCGGTTAAGAGCATTGCGTGCTCTTCCAAAGGACCCAAGTTCAATTCCCAGCAACCACATGGTGGCTCACAACCATCTGTAATGGGGTCTGGTGCCCTCTTCTAGCCTGCAGGAATATATGCAAACAGAATATTGTATCCATAATAAATAAATAAATATTTTTTAAAAAAGAAATGAAAATAAAAACTACAGCAATGTTCTGGAGAGGTGCTTTTGTGGCTTAGAGTACTTGCTGCTCCTGCAGAGGACCTAGGTTTAGTTTCTACCACCCACATACATAGTGACCCACAACTTGTCTTCAACTTCAGTTCCAGGAAATCCAACTAACTCCCTCTCCTGGCCTTCTTGGGCATCTAGTGCCCAACCTGGGGCACGAACCCACAACCTTGAGATTAAGAGTTTCAGTCTGCAGTTTCGTAGAGGCAGTATTCAGTCTGAGGTTTTGTAGGGATCCCTTTGGTCTGAGGATTCAGTAGAGGCAAGAACTAGTGGCTGGCTGCTCTCCTCTGATCTTTAATCCCTATATCTGACTCTGGGTTTTTATTATTAAGACCAATTAGAATTCACTCTACAGACATCAGTCATATACATGGTATACATACATGTAGGCAAACATATACATAAAAAATGTAAAAAAAACTCATGGTGACTTACCCTCACAAACCTATATGAATGGCTAAATAAAAAGTGATAAGATTAAGTGCTGACAAAGCAAGAAGAAACTGAGTCACTCTTTTTATTCTAGTATATGGATGTTTGCCTGCGTGTGTATATCTACGCTGTGTGGTACCCACAAAGGCCAGAAGAGTCACCAGATCCCCTGGAACTAGAGTTAAGAATGGTTATGAGTCACCACATGGGTTCTGAGAACCAAACTCAGATTCTCTGGTAGAACAGCCCGTGTTTTTTAGCTGTGGAGCCCCTAGATTACTCCTACATTGCTGATGTGCATACAAAATGGAGTAGCACTCTGGTAAATTGGTAGAAAAACAAAACCAAAACCAAAACAACAACAACAGGAAACAAACTTGTTATATCCTATTTTCTGTTAATGAAAAGTGTCCTGAGTTTGAATACTTTATAAAGAAATTAAGTTTACCTCATAGTTGTGGAGATTCAAGGTCAAGACACAGATACCCTCTCAGCTCTCCTAAGGCATGAGCACACCAGCGAGTCCATGATCAGGCTTATTCTTATGTTATTTGTGAAGACAGGATCTCACATAAACCCATAAACTTGTTATGTAGCCAGGGATGACCCTGAACTCCCAAGGCCTGGGATTATAGGCATATGCTTCCATGCCTGTTTCCTATAAAACAGTTCTTAACTATTTCATAATAATATTTTAAAAACTTAAATTCAAGGATTGATTTGATCATGTATTTAAGAAGTGGCAACCTCTGCCAGGAGTGACTAACAGTAATCTGTCAAATGTACTGTCATCATGGTTAAGAACATCATTGGTATCAACAAATGAAATTCAAGTGAAGGATATGGCTGTAGAAACCCAAATGTCTGGGTTGTCTAAGTCACTATAGCAAAAATAATTTTATACAAAGACTGTTAAGTCAGTTGCTTCTTTTAACCAACTGAAGGTGTGGTTGGGAACAAACACAAGCATACAATTAAAAACAGGCTTTGAGACCAAGAAGGCCTGTGGCTACCTCGGAGCCCTCATCTGGAGTGCCAGGGCAGGTAAGAAGAAGGAGTCCCTGGCCTAACACATTCTAGAACTAACCTCATAGACACTAAATAATTCTTACCAGCTATCTAGGCCTCCTTTAGTCTAATCTCACACCCATAACCATCTGTGTGTATGTGAATGTGTGTAGGTCCTCCACCCTGTGTAGAGTATCCTATGGACTCAGTTTACAAGGAGACTTGTATATAATACCGAGCCACTTAGTGCCTTAGTCCCAGAGCCACGCTCTCACAACTCAACGAGGAACCTGTCTCTACTTGCTAAGGGGTCATGAGGCCTTTCAGAAAACTTCAGAACAGAGAGGTTCTTGCCACACTCGATTCTGAACACAATTCTTTCCCACTGTACTTGCTGTGGAAAAAACAAACAAAAACTAAAAGCAAAGCTAAAGGAAATGAATAAAAATCTCTAGGCAGAAGAAGAGAAACATCACTAATTTTGGATGAGTCTAAAGTAGTGCTTTGCAATCTATTTTAGGAACTTCACCACAGCTACCTTACAGATAACTAAAACTCAGAGAAACAAAATCTCATCAGGGATTCCTTGTTGACAGGGATCTGGTGTGGTGACCAAGAGTATCCCCCTCTCTCCTCCCAGTACATCTGAACTACAAGATTCTTATTTCAGACAGAGCACATGGGCTTAGAAGACTTGAATTCATAGGAGTGAAAATGGATTGACCTTGATGATTGGATTTTCGCTTAAATTGCTCGACTTGGGAACTCTGTTAATTTTCTCTCCCAAAGGAAGAATAAAAGCAGAGCAGGCATGAGAGAGGACAGAGGGGAGAGGAACAACAAGTTAGAATGACTTAAGATATGAAAATGCCATAAAGAAACCTAGTACTTGCATGCTAACTTAAAAAAAAAACACACACACTTAAAAGAATTAAACAAACTTAGCTAGTTTAAGTAAATTGGTGTAAATATTGCCAAATTTTAGACAAAAATCACTTCCCTCCTCCCAAGACAGGGTTTCTTTATGTAGCCTTCGCTATCCTAAAACTTGCTCATAGACTAGATTGACTTTGAATTCATAGGGATTCACCTACCTCTGCCTCCTGAGTGTTAGGATTAAAGGTATGTGCCACCACTACCTGGATGCCAGATCACTAATTAAAATAATAAAGATAGAGACTTCTAACTCATGTAAACTCCGTGTGTGTGTTTGTATATGTGTGAGTATTCACTTTATGGATGTCAGAGGACACCTTTTGTGAGTTGATTCTTTCCTTCCACCCTGGATTCTGGGAACTAAACCTAGATCACCAGGTTAGCACTTTTACCTGTTGAACCATCTTGCTGGCTCTGAAACGTTAATAGCACACAAGCTTGCACCTTCTGCCTCCCTGACTCTCACCTCTCACTGTTCTCTAATGCCAGCCAAACTAGAACTCCTCTTTTCCAATGTTAAAGAAACAAGGACCGGGCTGGAGAGATGGCTCAGAGGTTAAGAGCATTGCCTGCTCTTCCAAAGGTCCTGAGTTCAATTCCCAGCAACCACATGGTGGCTCACAACCATCTGTAATGAGGTCTGGTGCCCTCTTCTGGCCTGCAGGCATATACAAAGACAGAATATTGTATAATTCTGTACATAATAAATAAATTAAAAAAAAAAAGAAACAAGGACCCCTCTTCCTCAAAGCCAATCACGAAGCCCCAAAGGTCACTTCGATCTTCCTCTCCTTTTCTGTTTTGGAACTTGTGGTGGTTAGTCTTCATCATCGGCTTACCTGGATCTTAAATCATCTAGGAGACATACCTCCAGACCTGTCTATGAGGGCATTTCTAGAGAGGTGTAGCTGAGGAAAGACCCACCCTGAATGTGGGCTGCAGCATTCCATGGGCTGGCGCGCGGGACTGAGGATGAAGGAAAAAACAAGCGAGCTCTAGCTTTCATCTCCTGCAGACTCCCTTCTGCGAGCGCAATGTGTCCAGCTGCCTTATGTCTCTACCGTCCAAAATAAGTCGTCTTAATTACTGTTCTATTGCCATGGCGAAACACCATGGCCAAGACAACTTATTAAAGAAAGCATGTGATTTCAAGGAGTTAGAGTTCACGGTGGTGGAGCAAAGGAATAGCTGGGAACTCATATCTTGATCCACAACTGTGAGGCAGAGAGAGTGCACTGGGAATCCTATGAATCTTTTGAAACCTCAAAGTCCACCCCCAGTGACACACCTCCAATAAGGCCACACCTTCTAATCCTTCGCAAATGGTTCCACCAACAGGGGACCAAGCATTCAAATATATGGTGGGCGTTCTCATTCAAACCCCCATATAACCCTTAAGTTACTTTTTTTTTTTTTTTTTTGGTTTTTCGAGACAGGGTTTCTCTGTAGCTTTGGAGCCTGTCCTGGAACTCCCTTTGTAGACCAGGCAGGCTGGCCTCGAACTCACAGAGATCTGCCTGCCTCTGCCTCCCGAGTGCTGAAAGGCGCGTGCCACCATCGCCCGGCCTTAAGTTACTTTTTTAAAAGATTTATTTTACGTTTATGAGTACTCTGTGTGTATGTATGTCTTTATGCCAGAAGAGGGCATCAGATCCCACTCTAGATGGCTGTGAGCCACCATGTGGTTGCTGGGAATTGAACTCAGGACCTCTTGAAGAGCAGCCAAGTGCTCTTAACCTCTGAGCCATCTCTCCAGCCCTGTTAAGTTACTTTTATCAAGTATTTTGTCATATAATGAGAAAACTATCACAGACCTAACCAAAAAGAAGTTCTTTGTGGCTGAAGAGAGGCTGAGCTGGTAAAGGCATATATTGTACAAGCCTGGTGACCTGAGCTCAATCCCCAGAACCCAGGTAAAGGTGGAAGGGGAGAACTGACTCCACAGATTTACCCTCTAGCTTCCACATACTCACTATGGTATGCACCTACCGGCCCCAACGCGCGCGCTCTCTCTCTCTCTCTCTCTCTCTCTCTCTCTCTCTCTCTCTCTCTCTTTCTCACGGGTAGGCCTTGCTGGGTGTTGCCACACAATCTCTCAGAATTAGATTATGTTCTTACTCTCTGTAGTTGTTAGTCTCGTCAACTTGGTTGGATTGGCATATGCCTAGAAAAATAAATCATATGTGTGCGTGATTTAAGTCCAGGGAAGTATAACTGAAGAGCCCAAGACCTGCCCTGTAAGTGGACAGCCCCATCTCCCAGGCTGAGGACCAAATGTGACTTGCTCTGCTGTGGTGACTACCCCTCCAACCCCACCCCACCCCACCCCCCCGCGTCCTGATCATGATGAACTAACCTCTGAAACTGTGAGCTAAACCCTCCTGAAAGAGCTGACTCATGAGTAGTCCTGTGACCTCCACATGAATGTCAGGTTACATAACATTCATATCCTAGTACCCACAACAAACAGATGTAATTTAAAAATAAATCCACTCTTAATTTTTTTAATTATGTACACATCTGTGTACCACATCTGTGCTTGATGCTTGCAGAGGTAAAAAGAGAGTACTGGATCCCCTGGAACTGGGGTTTTGGGCAGTTGTGAGCTGCCTTGTGGGTGCTGGAAATGAAACCCAGATCCTCTATAAGAACAAATGTTCTTAACTGCTGAGTCATCTCTCCTGCCTGATCCAGCTTGGCTTAAGTCTTGTAGTGGGTATCTCATTACAGCAGTGAGACCTCTGCACTGTCTAATTACATCCTACACCACAGTCAATGCATCGTTGAACCCAAACGTTAAAATAACCTGGGATCAAACCTGAGTTCAATTCCTAGATCCTGGTCTTCATGCTGACGTCTCCCCTGTCATCCAACTATGATCAAATACATTTGTCATGCTCTTCTTCTCTTGTTAAACTCTCCTTTGGAATTTGGGTGTCTGCGGTGACCCTTTAAGATGGGTAAAAAGGAGAGCACCCTCATGATGGAGGAAGGTCATTGGTTAATTATAATAAAGAAACTGCTTGGCCCTCATAGGTTAAAACATAGGTGGGAGGAGTAAACGGAACAGAATGCTGGGAGGAAGAGGAAGTGAGCTCAGACGCTATGCTCCCCTCCCCCGGGCAGACTCGTTGAAGCTCCAGCCCAGGATGGACATAGGCTAGAATCTTCCTGGTAAGTGCACCTTGGGGTGCTACATACATTATTAGAAATGGACTAGTCCAGGTGCGAGAGTTAGGCGAGAAGAGGCTAGATATAATGGGCCAAGCAGTGTATAAAAGAATACAGTTTGTGTGTTGTTATTTCGGGGCATAAGCTAGCCAGGTGACCAGGAGCTGGGGCGGCAGGAACACAGCCCGCAGCTCCCACTACACCCTCACTTCTCGCCTCTACACGGGGTTATGGTGCAGTAGGTAAAACATTCAGTGCACTCCCTGTAGCCATATATGGAAAACTGATAGTTGTTCTTTCATGTCCTGGATAAAGGATAAACTTCAATCCCCCCAAAATCCTGACCATACAGACACACACACCTCTTTCTCTGGGGAGTTTTGTGGGCTCCGTCAGTGCTCTTAGCTCCACACTTTTGCCCTATTCTAATAACTCCAAAGGAAAGAAAATGAAAATACTGAACAGCGGAGGGTTTAGTACACCTTGGCTTTCATAGCTGAAGGGGCATTAGAAGCTAGAACTGTTTTATTAGATTATGCAAAATGTGCAAGGACTCATCACAAAAACACAGTGTGGTTGAGACTGCTGACTGTCGCTATGGCAGCCAAGCTTGGGAACTGAAAGCAAGAGGAAATGGATGGGACTCAGACAACAGGATCACAGCTGTGATCATCAACCCCCATCAGGAAAAGCCTGACAGTTTGCTGTCACGTAGCTTCTACTGCTGACTTCCTAAAGTTCCTCAAGGAATCAAATCTTAGGATCATACGTCTCCTTGTCTGCTCGTGGATACCCCTACACAGTGACAGGAAGTCCTGGATCCAAAGCTTCAAGAAGTGAGGCAGAAGTTGCCATGCATGAGGGTTTGGGGAAGGGTGTTTATGGAGGTAAGGTTGAAAACTGAGAGCTGAAAGGACAAATAAGTATCGCAGGACAACCCTGTTCTCACGGGCAGGGAGGGATAAAAAGCAGAACCCAGGAGCAAGGGCTAGAAGAATCTTAAGTATGTGTAAGTATGGAGGTCTGTGGTTTTTCTTAGGTGGTATCTGCCTTGTTTTCTGAGATCAGGTCTCTTACTGGCTGGGAACTTGACTAGTAGGCTAGGCTGACTAGTTAGCGAGCCTAGGGATCCAACTATCTCTACTGGAATACCAGCACTGGAATTATAAGCAAGTGCCATCACATCTTGATGATGGGATTCCCCTTTGAATGCTGTGAATACTATTGGTCAATAAAGAAGTTGTTTTGGACCTGTGATAGGATAGAGTAGAGCTAGGCAGGGAAAACTAAACTGAATGCTGGGAGAAAAAAGGCGGAGTCAGGAGACACCATGGAGCCACTGCTGGAGACAGATGAGTTGAAACTTTGCTGGTGATGCACAGATTAGTGGAGATAGGTTAAATTAAGATGTAAGAGTTAGCAAATAAGAAGCTAGAGCTATTGGGTCAAGCAGTGATTTAAATAATATAGTTTCTGTGTGATTATTTCAGGGCTGAGCAGCCAGGAACCAACAAGTGGCCTCCCTACAACAACATGTGGCTTTTTAAATGTGAGTTCCTGGGGAGGTGTCAGTCAATTCCTTATGCTTATACTGAAAGCAACTGAGCTATTGCTCCAGCCTCATAAAGATCCCACACGAGCTCTGATTACCCTCATCTCACACCCTAACCATTTATTTTTCAATAATTGAGAAACTTTATCCACTCTGTTATACAGGTGACTCCTTTGGGCCATATGCCTGTCTCTTGGTCCCAATTCCAGATTCACGAAACAGATAATCTTTGTTCATTCAGCTTGAATGGTTTCAGAAAAAGTGGGTTTTGTTTCAAAAGAGAAAACATTAAGCATGCCCTATACTCTGAGGAATAAAGTTAGGCTAAGTAGGAAGTTTGAATAATGCCTGCTTGAATAAATAAATAAATAAAGGAATAAAGAAAGAAAGAAAGAAAGAAAGAAAGAAAGAAAGAAAGAAAGAAAGTAGAGGAGGCGAGGATGTTTAACAATTCTTTCAAATTGCTTTTGGCATGCTGTGATGGTTTGAATGAAAATGGCCCCCATAGGGCTATATATTTGGATGTCTGGTTCCTCAGTTGGTGGAACTGTTTGGGATGGATTAGGTGTGGCTTTGTTGAGGAGCTGTATCATTGTGGGTAGACTTTACTGCTTAAAATGCTCACAACATTCGCAGTTAGTTCTCCTCTCTGTCTATGGATCAAGGTGCGTTCTCTGCTATTGCTCCAGAATCCTGCCTGCCTGCCTGCCTCCTGCCTGCCTGCCTGCTGCCTGTCTGCCTGCCTGCTGCCTGTCTGCCTGCCTACTGCCTGTCTGCCTGCCTGCTGCCTGCCTGCCTGCCTGCTGCCTGTCTGCCTGCCTGCCTGCTGCCTGTCTGCCTGCGTGCCTGCTGCCTGTCTGCCTACTGCCTGCTGCCTGCCTGCTGCCTGCCTGCTGCCTGCCTGCTGTCTGCTTGCCTGCTGCCTGCTGCCTGCCATGCTTTCCACTGTGATGGTCATGGACTCACACTCTGAAACTGAAAGCCCCCAATAAACTCTTTCTTCTCTAAGTTACCTTGGTCATGGTGCTTTGTCACAGCAGTAGAAAAGGAAGACAGGCACCATATTTGAGGAAGCTAGCTGAGTGAGTCCTTCTCAGATCCAGTTTTAGCTCCTCCATCATGTCTCCTGTCAGTTCATGTTACACTGAGCATCTGCATAGAGTCAAACTGTACTTCTTTAAAAATAGACCACAGCCGCCAGCAAAACTGTTTCTTAGGGCAAAGGTGCTCTTCACCAAGCCTGATGACCTGTGAGTCCACATGATGGCGGCAGAGAAATGACTCCTGCAAGTTGCCCTCGGATCTTCGCACATGTGCTATGGCACATAACACACACACACACACACACACACACACACACACACACACACACTAAATGTTAAATCATTTAAATGTTAAAACAAATAAAAATAATCATGTGGGCTCCCTCTCCATTGTAAATGTTGCAAATGTTTCTTACCTTTCTTCCCAGTGCATGATTTGTACCACTTCGGTGCCTTTCTGCACTTACTACATTCCTTGATACTGTGACCAAATGCCTGAAAAGAAGCAACTCAAGGGAGGAGATATTATTTTGTCTCATGGTTTCAGGAAAACAGCCCATCATGACAGGGAAGGCATGGCAGTAAATAAATCCATGGCGTGGGAATTTGTAGCAGAATTTGTGTCACATATAGGTTGGTCAGAAAGCAGATAAATTCCTGGAAGAAGAGTCAGGTTATCACCCCAATGCCTGCCTTCTAGCGACTCATTTATTCCAGCTGGGCCCCATCTTCTAAAGGTTCCACAACCTCCCAAATGGTGCTACCATCTTGGGACTAAATATGCGAACACACAAGCCTTTGGAGAGACATTTCACAACGGACCACAGTACTTTCCACAAGAATCGAATGTGACAAATGCCTGCCTCATGCGACGAAGACGTGGAGTGAATGGATGTATCAATCAATGAAACAATCAGTTACTTTATCCAACTCTAAATTGTTTGGTTCAGCAACATAGGATGGGCAAATTCTGTAGTAATGGACTTCATTACTTTGCCTCCTCTTACTGAGCAGTGGTGTAAGTTTGAGACCAGACTGGTCTATAGAACAAGTTCCAGGATAGCCAAGGTAACACAGAGAAACCCTGTCTTGAAAAACAAAAAACAAAACAACAACAAAACCTCCCCTTTCCCTCTACTTTATTGTACTGCACTTGTCTATTTTGACAGTCTTAATCTAAGTCCCAATTATCTTTCACGTGGCACTCTCCCACAGTTTCAGGTTCTTCACTCACATTCTAGTCTCTTGCACATCCTTCTTCAACAGTCCATGGGAGCCTCACACTTGGCAGCATCCCGCAAGCCCTGCAGGCCTCCTGCCTTGCCCCCTCCTGCACCCTTTCACGTATAACCTGCGACTCTGTTCTCTCTCCCATCCCTTCCAGCTCTCTTCTTCCTGAAGAGCTCCCTTCCTCGTCTCTCCTCAGTCTTGCTCTACAGATTTCTAACTACCCTTCAGAACCTGTCTGTAAGCACTCACTGTGCAGAGATTCCACAAGGCTCCCGTGCCCACTTCCACTCTCCTCCATCTTAGGTCTTTAACTGCACTTGCTGGTTTGGACTGGTATACTACTGACTTGGTCATCCAAGAAATGTTGGATTTCTTCACTGAAGTAGAACCCCCTTGAGACCAGCGGCTATTCAGGTTTTCTGGGTCTGTGATAATGAATAGCAGTGACCTGGTGGCTTAAATGATAGAACTTTGTGACCCACTGTGCTAGATAGAGGCCAGAAGGCCAAGATTAAGGTGCTGAGAGGCAAATGTGGCTTCTGAAGCCGCTCTCTTTGGCTTGCAGTTGGCTGTCTTATTGCTGTCTTGTCTTCACATGGCTTTTTTTTTTTCCACATGCACACACCTCGAGTTTATCTTTGTGCCCAAGTTTACTTTCAGAAGCCTGTTATCCGGGTGCTGGAGAAATGACTAGGTGGTTAAAAGCACTTAGTACTCTTTCAGAGGACCAGAATTTGACTCCCATCACCCACATCAGAGATACACAGTCTCCCACATTTCCAGCTTTAGAAAATCTGATATCCTCTTATGGCCTTCTTGGGCACCCAAATACATGTGCATATAACACGCACACACAATTTTAAGATTAAAAGCAAATCTTTAAAAGACACCAATCAGACTAGATTAGATATTCCTGCGATGAACTCATTTTGACTTAATCACCTCACCAAAGAACATATCTCTAAACTGTCATATTTTGTAGGTATTGGAGTTAGTGGGCTGGAAATATAGCTCATTAGGAAAAGTGCTAGCCAAGCATATGTAGAACCCTGAGTTTGGTTTCCAGTGTCACATCAAACTGGACATAACAACCCGCATCTGTAATCCCAGCATTTGGAAAGTAGAGGTATGATGATCAGAAGTTCAAGACCATCCTTGGTCACATGATCAATTTGAGGCCATCTAGAAATACATGAGAACCTGTCTCAAAAACAAAGTACTAGGAGATAAGTTTTCAAGATAGAAATTCTTGAGGAGGAAGGCAGTTGGACGTACAACAGGGACTATATCACTTATGCTCATACCCCATCATCCAGAACAGCGCTGCTCTCGAGACTTGATTCACAGCCCTACATAAATCACTGCATTTCAAACCCTCACTTTGCTCTTTCCCACAACCACGTGTTGTTTCACAGGCGCACATTGTGGCAGGAGGATCCTCAGTGACCACGGGAAATATTTGCTATCACCATCAAGTCACTTTTTTTGCCACCCTGGTTTGTCTGTCACCCTAATGGGCTGCTGGGAAGTTTCTGCAGACAGCTGATGGCTCGCACAGCTGGGCCTTTTTAGATAAGTCACAGATGAGTAGGTGGGAGGATGGGAGGATGGATCTGCTCAGGCCTGGGAAAGCAGTTTAACAATGAGTACTAGAATTGGAAGAAAGAAAGAAAGAAAGAAAGGAAGGGACGGAGGAAGAGAGAGAGGCAGGGACGGAGGGAGAGAGGCAGGGACGGAGGGAGGAAGAAAGGAAGGAAGAAAGGGAGAGAGGGAGGGAGGGAATGTAAGACAGAAAGAAAGGAAGACAGGAAGGAAAAGGAATCTTGCAACTTTATATGTCACAGCTAGTAATTCAATCTGAGGACCTGGCAGAGGGGAGCTCAAGATAAGCTTATATCCTAATGTTAAATTCTTTTCCTTTCCTTTCCTTTCTTTCTTTTTTAAGATAGGGTCTCATTCTGTAGCCCTGGCTGGCCTGGGAGTCAAGAAGATCTACCTGCCTTTGCCTCCCAAGTGCTGGGATTAAAGGTGTAGGGCCACCATGATCCAGCCCCATGCTTTATTTCTTTAGAAAAAATATATAAAGATATATATTCTTGCTATTATAATAAATAACAAGTATCTGAGGAGAGTGCCTAGTATGACAAGAAGAGGCTTTGTGCATCCAGTGCACTGAAATTACTGCAGTTATGTAGCCACTGAAAGGGTTAAAGGGTTGTTTTAAGTGTGTGTGTGTGTGTGTGTGTGTGTGTGTGTGTGTGCTTGCACGTGAGTGCGCACACGGTGACTGACATCTGTGGAGGTCAGAGAACAACTGGCTGTCTTCCATCCCACCATGTGGGTCCCAGAAATTGAACTCAGGCTTGGTAGCAGGTATCTTTACCTGATAAGCTATCTCACTGGCCTAGAACAGGCTGTTTCGGAAGAATTTGTTGTAGATTTATTTTATGAGCGTGAGTGTTTTGCTGGCATGTGTCTGCACTGCCAGGAAATACCATAAAAGGACATTAGCTCCCCCAAAACTGGAGTTAAATACAGTTGGGAATCCAACCCAAGTTCTCTTAGCAGAGCAGCAAGTGCTCTTAATAGTTTAGTTATTATCTCATCTTTCCAACACTGTTTAGGAAAAACTTTTAATGATAAAGAGAAAAATTACATGCAGCAGTAAGACGTAGCACCGATCCTCTGACTCAGTTAATCAAGGAAAATTGTCACTTACACGCGTGTGTGTCTCAGTTCAGAGGGAAGCCTAGATTGGTAAATATCCCAATCTTATTTTAATGCAGTTTTGTTGTTGTTATTGTTGTTGTTGTTGTTGTTGTTTTAAAGAGCCAGAGATGTCTTCCTTTGTGTGTTCTTGTTAAAACATATGTTACTTTTACAGCTAGGAATGCAGGCAAAGTTTTTAAAGTCACTGTGCTGTCCACCAATGAGATTCTGACTCCCAGGGAAAGCATCTGCTGTGCCTGCGCCTGCTCCCAGCTCTATGCTCTGGACCTCTCTTCCTCCCCGGGGCTGACTGGCTTCTAAGGAGCTATCAGGTCCGGGTGACTTTTGCAAGCGACACGCACAGCCAAGCGTAGCGCTCTCGGCCAGAGGTGGAAGGTCAGGGGAGGGGCCGAGCTTTCTTCTGTCCGGGAGCGAGATCTGGGTTGCGCAGGGCGCCTGAAGCCCTTGTTCTTTCTCCGGCCATCCGCGGCCACCGCCCAGCCGGTAGCTACAGGGTCTGATGCAAAGTGCCTTGTCATTGGGAAAGCTGGTGGCCGGGACGTTGAATTCCATGAAGGGGTAGGACTGCGAGGGTGGGAAATGAACAGAAGCCCCTATTCTCGCAATGCACTCGGACTAGCCCACTGACTAGCCCGGTGAGGAAGTCGGAGGCGGGGTCCTCGCCTAGCCCACTAGGGCCGCCTGGAGTAGCCTGTTCCTCTTCAGGACAGCACCTGGGAGCCGGCAGCCAGCGAGGCAGGTCGACTTTGCTCCTGAGGGGACCCTCCGCCTGCGTCTTGGCCCTGCCCCTCCTGTTTCGTGATGCTGCGAGTCTTCATCCTCTTCGCGGAGAATGTCCACACCCCGGACTCCGACATCAGCGACGCCTACTGCTCCGCTGTGTTTGCAGGTAGGAATGCTGGGAGACACAGCCAGGGAACCTGGCAGGACCGTAGTGGGATCCTGGGACGCGATCGAGGCATGCCTGGAAGCCAGGAAAAAGACTGACTAACTCTACCAGGCTGGTGTTGGATATTGAAAAGATACAGAGGAGAGGGGTGGGGCAACTCAGGGGAAACTGAGGTTGTGAGATAGAAGTGGCCCGGCTGTGTTTCAGCTGAGCCAGGGGTGGCATTTTGGTAGATCAGCAGGAGGACGGAGCCACTACCCCTCTTTTCTGGATTCCTTAAACGATCTCTTTCCACTTTTGGCCGCACTGTCTAGCAGTTCTCTGCTCCTCTCCCCGGAAGGCCTGGGCCTTCACCTATTTATAGCCCAGCACTTCTACGGGCCATTGCTCACTATCAGAAGCTAGACTAGCAGGCTGGCTGCCACTGGAGGCAGAAGCAAAGCCACACCTCCAGGAATCCTAGTATCTCTCTCTCTCTCTCTCTCTCTCTCTCTGTCTGTCTGTCTGTCTCTGTGTGTCTCTCTCTGTCTCTCTGTCTCTGTCTCTCTCTCTCTCTCTCTCACACACACACACACACACGATGGCGGGGTGAGGGGGAGTTTAGCTGTCAGCATCAGGACTCTCTCTTCATCACTCTTAACTGGCATTGTATTTAGATTTCATTAGACTGGGGTCCCCGAATGCCAGGCAGTGTGATTCTTTCCAGTCATGGGCTTTTCCACAACAAGCTTCAGTTGGGCTCTGCCTGTGCTTTTCCATCAGGAGGTGAAGGCTGGTCATGTCTGCTTTCCCAGGACAACCTTTTCCCACCAGGACCAGACCAGGGCTGAGATCTTCGTGATTTGTCTTCCAAATCTGAGATGTGGGGACCGGGAGTGGGCCACTTTCACTCTTCACCTGTAGGTCTCTTCTCAGTCTTCCTTCCGGTCCAGTCCTATTTTGCCTGCATCCCTGGTCCAGAAGGTTAGAGTACCAGCCAGTCCCTGGCCATCCAGTGGCCATCCCCATTCAGGATCACACTTGTCACTAAGGACGCACGTGTGCTTCCAACCATGTGTGCACCCTGGAGTGCATGGGACGTCTGGAATGCCCACAGTTGCTCTCAGAAGGTGGGCTTGAAACAAACAGGGCACATGCAGATGTGTTGGGAGCACCCAGTGCTGAGTGCAGAATTTGGTGCACCTTTGGAGCGAGAGCCAGGATGGGCAGCCCGGAAAGCAGCCTGCGCTAGGAGGAGTGACTGAAGAACGTAGAAAACATTCCACATGCGCTCCCTCCCCACGCTTTGACTTGTCCACCAGCTTTCCCTAGACGCCTTTGGAAATGAGCTTTATCAACGTGTTCCCAGCAGACAGGACAGAGTCATCTTCTTGTGTGGTTGGGGTGCAGACTTTTGGGTTTCCTCCCTGTGTGCTCAACTCTGAGCAGACCAGCCATTGGCCTGGTTTAGGTGCCTGGCCTAGGGCTCTGGACTCCACGTGGTTTGTTTCTAGAGCAGTGGTTCTCAACCTGGTGGGCGTTGACTGGCATTGACCCCTTTGGAGTCAAGGACCCTTTCATAGGGGTTTCATATCGGATATTTACATTCACAACAGTAGCAAACTTACATCTATGAAGTAGCCATGAAGTAATTTTATGGTTGGGGGTCACCAAAACGGGAGGCACTGTATTAAAGGGTCAACATTAGGGAGGTTGAGAACCAATACTCCAGAGGGTACCACAGGTGTTCTCTCTCCTCCTTCTCCACTTCTGTTCCCTGGCTGAGGGAAGGGAGGATACTATTTTGAAAAGCCGGCCATGTTCTTTGGGTATTAAGCTAGTCTCTGACTCTGACTTCGCACTCACTGTCTGGAAGTCCGAACAGCTTTGTAAAGGTACACCTCAGCACTGTGTGTCTTTGCTGGTCTAAAGCCGATTCTCCTCCTGGGAGCTTTGTCTCCTCTGGTGTCCACCCAGACAGTCCTGATTTCCTTCCAGTGTCCCCGGCCTCCTCCCTTCATTCTCTGCCTGCTATTCACCCCACCCGCAGGGCAGCCTCAGGAGCTCTAGTGGGAGAAAGGGTAGGGATAATGATATGGGAGTGTTTTCTAGCCCACTGGAGGAAGTGCAGCTGAGGCAGCCGCAGGCCAGTCTTCATTTAGCCCCAGGGGGCCTGGCTGGAGCCTTCCCTCAACCTCACCGGGAGGAGGTCATCCATCCTCCTCCTCTTTGTTGCTGCTGGCCTCCTCTGGGGATGTTCCCCTTTCCTGGAGCCCAGAGCTCGTTGTTAGAGAAAGGAAGTGTATTTATCTGTGCTCTGAACCTGAGAAGCAGGCTGGCTGGAACTCACAATTCAGGATGTCATTGTCCGGCAGTAGAGAACAGGTTTCCCCTCCCCCAGGCCCTGGCCACCTTCCACCTTCTGCACTAGCCAAACTCTTAGCCCATGTCTAAATTTGGCTGCCTTGCAGTATTTAAGCTTGCTCACCCTTCTGCTCCTCAGGGCCAGGTTGGTGAATGATTACAGAGCAGGCTCTGGCCAGGGGCAGACACAGGCAAACTGTGCTTCTGGTAAGCCTCATCTCCCTAGCTGACGTAGCCCTGCCTTTCCAGTGACATGGTTAGGCTACACTATCTTACAGATTGTCTGTGGTACAGTAGTCATGCCTTGCTCGGTCAGCTCTAAAGGGTCGAAGGGAACGTGAGGATTTGGCCCGGAAGACCCAGGGGCTTTGCCAAGGTGGTACACTTGTCAGAGCATCCCCTCATAGAGGCTCACAAAGCAGAAAGGGCTCTGGAATGCCTGCCATGTGCCACCCACACCAACCAGTCTGAATGCCCAGTGTTGAGCTGAGTCCAGGAAAGGGAGCACGGGGCTGTGAGGAGCACAGTACAGGACAAAGGACCAAAGGTGGAGGGGCCTGACTGCTTCTACTATTTCTTCTTCCTCTTCCTCTTCTTTTTGGCTGGTTTTCTGAGTCATGGTTACTCTGCATAACCCTTGTGGTCCTAGAACTTGCTCTGTAGACCAGGCTGATCTTGAACTCAGAGATATCTCCTTTTGCCTTTGCTTCCCCGAGTACTGGGATTAAAGGTGTGCATCGCTGCCGCCCAATTCTGACTTCTTAACTTGCCTTTATCACAAGGAAGGGAAGAGGACATTGGCTAAACATAAGCAATACATTATTTTCAGAAAGTGTTCCTATCAAACCCCACAAAGATCCTGTGGACAAGATCCAGACTTCTTAATACCTGACATGATTCTGAATATAACGTGTAACACAAACCATAGCAAGCACAGCTGGTAGCAACTCTTATCACCCCACTTCACAGAGCAGAAAACTGAGGCACAAAGAGCTGAAGTGACTAGCCTGATGTCTGCTCCCGTGATGACTGGAGTTAGACTCTCAAGCCCAGGCAGCCATAGCTACAGTCATCTCCACACCGTCTTTACTTGTTCTACTGTCCCCTTCCAGATCTAGGTCTGACTCAGAGACAAGAGGAGGAAGGAGAAGATTGGATGCAGGCTCTGTCCCCTTCCAGATCTAGGTCTGACTCAGAGACAAGAGGAGGAAGGAGAAGATTGGATGCAGGCTCTGGCGCCAACTGCATGTTGACTTGTACACGCAAATCACCCCAAGCCCCTGCCACATCACACAGTGGTCTGGAGGTCCTCAGTTCTGTCGTGTGGCCTCAAGGACACATTCTCAGCTTAGGAAGCTTCTGTCCTGACTCACCTTCTCTGTGTCTCATAGGCCAGCCAGATACCATTGAGTGCGATTTCCAGGCGTCCCAGCCCTTGTGCGAGGCCCACTCAGAGTCCTCGTAACAGCAGGCACTCTTGGGGAGAGGACAGTGGTGTCACTGTGGGCCTCTTCCTGAAATGAAAGTTGAAAAGGGTGAAGACAGCTGGCAGTCTTGGGTACAACCCAGTGTCAGAAAACTATTGAGGGAGGGAGGGAGGAGCAAAGAAAGAGGAGCCTGCGTCATTTCCAGCACAGCGGCTCTTCCTGGAGGTCACATAATTGTGGTTGTAGTTGGACTACGTGAGCATTTGCATCCTTAGCAACATGAAGGTAGTGACTGGATTGGGACACCCAGGAGAATGCATACTTCTGGAAGATTTAGGGAATGGTAAATGCGACAAATGCGTCCTGAAGGGATCTGTCAACTCAGGCAGAGCATGCCTCTAAAGGGTGGTGTCACTGAGCCAGGAATCAGAACTGTGCCTCAAGGTGCTTGGTACTTAGATCTTGGGGAAACAACTCTCTAGACAGTGTGAGAAAATGTCACTCCTCATCCATGGCCAGGCGCTAGAGCCACCGCGATTACAGAGAACAGGGCTACAAACTCCCCTGTGTCTTGGGAGCCTAGCCAGTGAGGTGATCTGGACTGGGCTATTGAGAAAAAGACATGTGCCTGTTGGGTAAGTGGGGGGCAGGGTACCTCCCCCCCTGACCTGTACACAGGTGTTAGATTTGTACTAAATGGGTTCCTTTGCCAGATTTGCTAATTTTTCAAGGGAAGAGGAGATTGGTATGGGAAACCTTCTAATGCTTAACTTGTGCACAGTTTTGCTGTGAAACATCATATTGTCCCCAGATAGCACATCTGTAGCCCGGGCCTCGGGACACCAGTGTATTATATGATATACAGTGCTTACTTTCAGTCCAGTAAATTATAGGACTGCATCCTCCCCTTAGACTTATCCTTCAGCACCCAGGAGGGATGACATCACTAAAGCCAACGAGGACTTCTTAATTTCCCTTTTCTTACCTCGATCAGTCTGGAAACATGAAATCACAAAACTGGACGTTATACAAACCGCTTCACAATTGAGTCCTTTCCCACTGACTTCTAGCTGGCCCTATCACCTCCTATTAGTAAACAGGTGGCTCTCTGTAGCTGCAGATCCATGCATACCCAGTATCATGAGATTCCCTAATGTTTCCATGAGAAACAATGGCAATCACTGACATACAGGAGTCCTAGCTCAAAAGCTCCTGATGCATCAGGTTGTATAAGATTCTTCTGCCTGTTGCTCTATTCTCTCCAGGGAACGTCTTTGACAATATGGCCTGGGATGTCGTCATAGACAATATCATCGTAATTTGAGTCCAGCCAGAAGGAAAAGCACACTTTTTCTCCTTAAAGGCACACCAGACAGTTACATACATACTTCCTCCTTCTATCTCATTGATCCCATACTCATCTATCTGCAAGGGAGGCTAGGAAATATGGTTTCAATCTGGATGTCAAGCGCTGGGTAAAACTGTGGAGATGTCAGTGGAAGAGGGAAGAACAGATATGGAGTGTAGGGAGACAAGGCTGTAGTCTAAGCCCCGTTCTCCATTACAGCTTCATTCTGTTTGTGTGTGTGTGTCTATACACATGTATGAGTAAGCAGGCTCACATTCCTTCCAGTACTGGGGTTACAAGTCTGCTCTACACACCTGGCTGGTTTTTGTTTTTAACATGGCTTCTAAGAAGGAACTCCTATCCTCACATTTTCATGGCTAACTCTTTACTGCCTAAGCTGTCTCCCTACCCCTATCACAGCTTTATCACAGAGACAAATCCCCTTGACCGGAGCCCCCATTGAGCTTCTAGGCCCCACTGTGAAGTCTAGAAGGGAACAGCTGTCTGTTTTGTGAAAGCCCTGGGCAGCAAGCAGCAGGAAGACCAGGAAGTTGGAGGTTCAGATGGGAAGAGGCCTCAGGATGTTTCAGGGTTTGGGTCACCAGATGTTGCTTTTCTGGTTTGTGGAAAGGGTGTGTGGAACCCTTGTTTCTTGGACATAGGCCAACAGTTTGCCCAAGTCCCTGGGAATATTCCTCTAAAAATATTAGTTATACCCGCAGATTTCCTATGCTGACTGTGGTGGACTAGAGTGGGGACAGGGAAAGGGAAATGGTACGATAGGGTTTATGTGATGTGATGTGTGTGTGTGTGTGTGTGTGTGTGTGTGTGTGTGTGTGTGCATGCATGTTTAGGGTTTATGTAGTGTGTGTGTGTGTGT
>NW_004949160.1:424075-435484 GCF_000317375.1 Microtus ochrogaster
TGTGTGTGTGTGCGTGCACGTTTAGGGTTTATGTGGTGTGTGTGTGTGTGTGTGTGTGTGCATGTGTGTGCATGCATGTTTAGGGTTTATGTGGTGTGTGTGTGTGTGTGTGTGCATGTGTGTGCGTGCACGTTTAGGGTTTATATGGTGTGTATGTGCGTATGTGTGTGTGTGTGTGTGTGTGCCTGTCTGTCTGTGTTCCTACTTGGGCATGCAGAAGGGGTGGGGTCAAATTTGGGAATCTTCAAAATGTGCTCACAATACCTGAAATTTCCCCTAGGGGGCAATGCTGTCTTCTCTGAAAAGTGTTGCCTTCCTCAGGAGGTGGAGCCCTAGCTTTATGTCCAGGACACTGGGAGCACCAGGGCGCCCAGCCAGCCCTGCTCCCTGACAATGAACAAGCAATTTTATAGACAGGTCTTCCTTACAATTGCCATGAGCACTAAGGAGCAAAGTCTCTGCTGGCGTGATTCCTCACAGAGTGACCCAGCCTAGAGGGAGGCCTGGGACTGCTTCCCTGGGGACTGGTTCTTGAACTGAGACCCCATGGGTGGATAGAGGTGGCACTGAAAGGGAGAAGAAGAGCAGCTGCAAGCAGACTCCCAAGCTGGAGGGGAACTTGGTATGTTCAAGAAACTGAGAACTCCCTGGAATTGGAGCTTTAGGGTCAAACGCCTGAGTGACCTTAACCTCTGGCACAAGAACGGAATGTAGGCTTCATTCCAAGAGAGAAGGAAACCCTTGAAGATCTTCATCAGGGCAGTGACCCAACTATGCTTGAAGATCTCGTGACTACAGTGTGGTTAATGGACCATTTGTGGCTGGGGTGACCATGGCATGGCCAGTTAGGATATGCCATTAGTCATCCGACAGAAGCAGATACCAGTAGATGGCACCAGGAGCCTGTGGACACCTGGGTGATACTACCGACATTATGAGAATTCAGAAGGGTGGCCTAAATTGCAATTAACTGACATTGTTGGCTCAAATAGACTTAAATGACAGTTCCAAGTGATCAGTGATCAGTCACTCGCCTGCAAGCTAGAGACAGGATGAATTCTGGGTAAGGATGTGCATTGCACAGTCCCATAGCATCGTGCTGAACCAGGCAGGTTCAGCGCTCTCTCTGATCTGCTGCCCAGGGTACCTGGGGCATTTGGGTCTCATTGGCAATTTCCTCAATGCTACCTTAGTTCCAGGTAGCAGGACTGGGAGTTCAGTTTCTTGGTTCAGGAATACAAGCCTGTGCCCTTACAAGAACAGTGTAGGATGCAGACCCATGGCAACTCTGCCACGGGCAGGAGATAGAGCAGAGTCCAGCTTGGAGCCAAAGGTGGGCAACTAATGAGCTAGGTTCTGCTAGGAGAGAAGTGGGAACCAAGGGAGAGGAGTAGAGACAGGGAGAGGAAGAGAGGATCCAAGCAGCTAGAGAACATTCTGGAAAGTGGATGACCTCCAACTCTCTTTCTTCCCCTTCCCTGCATCATGCCCCACTCCAGTGGGAATTGCTGGCCCTTTTGAGGGCCTTTCTCTTCTTGCCTAGAGATGCGGCGGCTGCCATCTGTGTCTACATTCCCTGATGCTGAGCATCCATAGTGGACGGATGTGACTGATTCCCTGTAAGCTAGAGATGACCAATGAGAAGTGTGGGGTGCAGTGCCCCTTTAGAGAACTTTATAGAGAGCCTGCCTTGTGCAAACGCTGGTCCAGGTGCTGAGAAGGTGACAGTGGCGAAAACCACGCCTCCCCACTTTAGGGGACACTCCTTAGTGTCGGGGTGTTCTGTGTTGCATGGGTTGGTCAAAGAAAGCAGTCACTCCAAGATGAAAATTTAAGGCCTGTGTGGCAGCAGGAAGGTCCAGCCTCTGATGAACTGAACTGAACCTCGAACTGCCATACAAAGGCATATTTACTGATAGTTACACCAAGATGTTTTTTAAGTAAAGTATTTTTTCATGTCAAGGTCCTTAATCTGATCTATATGTTTCTCTAAGGGAAACCATTACATACC
Source organism: Microtus ochrogaster (assembly GCF_000317375.1). NCBI lineage: Eukaryota > Metazoa > Chordata > Mammalia > Rodentia > Cricetidae > Microtus > Microtus ochrogaster. The sequence continues at coordinate 426,087 of NW_004949160.1, forward strand.
CACATGACTTTAGTCCTTATTATTATTTTTTGTTTGTTTTTCGAGACAGGGTTTCTCTGTAGCTTTGGAGCCTGTCCTGGAACTAGCTCTTGTAGACCAGGCTGTCTTCGAACTCATAGAGATCCACATGTCTCTGCCTCCTGAGTGCTGGGATTAAAGGCGTGTGCCACCACCAGCCGGCTGATCATTTGCACTACACAATAATCCAGAAGCGTTTTGTGATGAAATCATACAAAGGCTGCAACGCCCCTCAGAAAAACAATTCTACAAATCATGGGAAACAACCACTGTTTTCCACAATGATTCTTCGCTGTTTTCCATATTCTTGATTCACATTCCGTGATTCTTGAGGTCAAAGTACTTCTAGAAAACTGCTATTCACTCTAATGTTTACCCTCGATACAGTGAAAACTATTTACTCTAATTCTACCCCCGATACAGTGACTCTGCTAAATTCCCAAACCCCTGAGAGCCCACCCAACATCCTAATGGGAAGGGAGGAAAAGAAGTAAGATTACCTAGTGGTTGGTGCCAGAAACAACTGTGCCCGGGAGCTTTGGGGGAGGGGTGGTGTGCCCTGTGGCTCAGTTGGTAGAGCACTTTCCTAGCATTCTCGCAGCCCCGAGTTTGAGCTCCAGAACTGCATAAACTGGGCATTGTAGCTTGTACCTACCCTGAGGAAGGGGAGGCAAGGTCGCAAGTTCAAGGTCATTCTTCCCTACAAAGGCCAGCCTGAGTTAAGAGAGACCGGATTTTAAAAACAAACAAACAAACAAACAAGAAACAAATAATAACGCGTCGTGAAGGAGGAGGTAGAGCACAATGTTGCAGGTTTACACTCACAGCCAGTGGAGGCCCTCACAGACTGAATCTGTAAATGAAGAGCAGGAGTAAGAAGGTCAGAGAGAGCAGCTCTCAGGATCCAAAGGCTGCTGGCCTGGCGTGTTTGAGGAGCCATGAGAAGGGCGGCAAGCCCGAAGAAGGATGGGTTAGGCAGGGCTGTAAAGGCCATCTAGGGCTCTGGGTTCTACTTCAAGTGAGATGGGAGCTGTGGAAAGATTTGGAGTGAAGGAGTGACACCCAGTGACACTGGCTTGAGAGTACACCAGGGTGGTGCTGGTGGAGGCAGAGGCAGACGATGGGAGACTGGATGGAGTCTGTCTGTCACTGTAGCTCAGGCAAAGCAAGCAGAGGCATCAACCAGGGTGGTGATATAAAGCTGAGAAGGAATGGGACCTGGGTCTGCTTTTAACCATTTCTTTTAAAAATAATTATTTATGGAGAACCTGCTCTGTGAATATCTCTCTCTCTCTCTCTCTCTCTCTCTCTCTCTCTCTCTCGCTCTCGCTCTCGCTCTCGCTCTCTCTCTTTCCCTCCCTCCCTCCCTCCCTTCTCCTCCTTCTTGCCATATTTTCACCACAGGATCTGTGGTTTTGGTGGTGTGATAAGATTTGGAAGCATGACTGGATGGTTCAAAAGAGTAGAGGGGAAAGAGTGCCTACAGAAAGCCTGGAGGATCTTTTAGAGATTGCGGCGAAAAGAGTGCGTGACGGCTTTTAGCCTAGTGATAGAGTGGTGTGGTCCTCAGGGCCCGTGCTGTCAGGGGAGAGAAAGACAGGAACCTGACAGTCACAGTCTGATCGCAGACCTCTAAGCATCCACTCCAGTTGATTGTCTTCACTGTCAAGCCACGCTGAAGTGGAGTGGGAGTGCCCAGACTGGGATTTCCCCTTTGAAAGTGCTGTACCCTTCAAAATAAGGAGGGGAGGGACCAGAGTCCCTACCTGCTGGACTGTTAGAAAACAGAGAAGCAAAGACCCCTTGAGGACCAAAAACACGCAGCAGAGCGCTAAGGGCTGGGATGACTTAAGGCTCAACTTAAGCAACCTTCTCCCCCGTGGAGGGTGAGGAGTTCAGAGACTGTTGCCTCAGGGAACTGCAGGAGATAGAATGGACAGAGACTGGGAACGCTGTATGATTTGAGTCCAGACCTTGACAGCTCCAGGCGCCACCAGGAAATCCTCGCGGCTGCTCTGAGCCGGGTCTGGGTGCACAGAATCCAGCATGCAGCTCTTTGGACCTATGGTGTTTTAGGCGTCCACCCCGCCCGGTCCTTGCCCGCCACTCGTTTCCTTCCCTGGGGGCCTTCAGAACTAGGCTCCTGCGCCTGGACAGGGCGTGAGTCCCATTCCTCGCTCCTCCCCGGTAGCCTCCCTGAGGGCGGACCCAGGCCCGGCTGGAGGGGAGGATCCGCCCTGTGGGTGTACCTTGTCCACGCTCAGCCTCGCTTCTCAGGACTGACCAAGTCTCCGCGGAGGCGCAGAGGAGCGACAGCTCTCTTGGTGTGGCCATCCCGGATCTGAACGCTGGTCGGGTAGTAGTGGCTGTGTCCCGCGCTCCTGCTCCCTCCGCCCCGCACTCCTGGGCAGCAGAGCCATGCTCTGTTGCCTGCTGGCGAGGGCCAGCAACCTCCCCAATGTGAAGAAGGACCGGCGCAGCGACCCTGTCGCCAGCCTGATTTTCCGAGGTGAGAGCCCTGAAGCCATTGCGTCCACTCTTGGGCACCATCCGTTTCTCTGCACCCAATTTCGGGGTCTGTGGACCCAGACCAGAAATCCCACCTTAGGGAACCTGGAGATACCTAAACCCGTTAATACTTTTCTAAGCCGGTACCCAGAAGGAAGAAAGGCCGGCACTTCCTGGATAGCGGTCACAGGGTGGATTGGAAGATGGACACAGAAAGTAGAGGTGTAGTCAGGGCCACAAAACTGGTTCGTGAGCGTTTAAACAGTATGCTTTGAAAGTTATGTCCCATCCATCCATTCATGAATCGTGACTGAACTCGGCCCGTTTGAATGACCAAATCTCAGCCAGAAGGAGGAGGAACTGAATACTATGGATATGGTTTTGACCCAGGAAGTGTGGGGAGTGTCTGAGAGAAGTTTTTCAGCGTTAAAGAACTGAGCTTCTATACGTGCTACTTGGACTAGAAAAGGTACCTCTGTTGAGACTGCACCTTCCTCCACTCCTCAGGCCCCTTCACCCTGGTTTCAGGCAGATTCCCAGGGGAAGGGTGTCTCAGGAGGGGAAAGGGAAGAGGAAGGACCTGTCAAAATCGAGAGAATGAACAATAGTGGTGAGTCAGGACCCCAGTTCTGCAGATAAAGATAACCAAGCTGGGGAGCAGGAGCTTCCTCTCTCCAGGAGTTGTACTCTGGCTCTGTGGGGCTGAACAACACAGAAAAAGATGCAGTCACATAGAGAGGAACTGCGGCAGGGCTTTTCACAAAGATGTTAACCTTTGTGACATCAGTGGGGACAGCAGGGACCCAAGATTTCCATCCACTCTTCAAGTATCCTCCCCCCCCCCCACCAAATAATAGTGAGAGATGAAGGACACAGCAAGTCACTTTCTGTACGGTGACTCTCACTGTGTAGACGTTGTTGGGGCAGTTGTTGGGTGTGGCTCAGTGGTAGAGCACTTTTCTCTGTGGTGTGTGTGTGTGTGTGTGTGTGTATACATATGTGTACTTACATGTATAAGTACATATATGTACTTGCATGTACGGGAGGATACCAGAGGATAACCTCTGATCTCAGGTGCTAATCACTATTTTATTTTAGAGACCTGGTCTCTCATGGTTTTAGGATTTGCCAGGTTGCCGAAGGTGGCTGGCCAGTGAGCCTTAAGGTTTTACTTGTCTCCACCTCCCCCCAGTGCTGGGCTTACAAATATATGCCACCACAGCTGGGTTCTGTCTGTTTGTTTATTTTAACATCAGACCCGGCCTTCCTGCTTGCTAGGCAGCCACTTTCCTTGACTGGGATTCTGGACCGCTGGTAGAGCATTTCCCCAACATGAATGAATAAAGAAGCATGAGGGCTTCATTTCTAGTTCAAACCAAAACAAACCAGAACACCAGATAAAACTTTCAGCACTGAGAAAAGGCACTGCTCTTGGATCATATAGGTGGCCAGAATGTTGAGACACTGCTTGGCTGTTGCTCTGGTTCAGGTACCCTGAATATGCTCACCTGTCATCCTTCCTCAGTCTCAGGACTGTACGGAGCCTTGCTGTTAGCTTGACCAAATAAAAAGTGCTGTGATAGCATATCACATCTCCAGCAGAGATGAGAGCTAACCCCAGAGTCTGTGTTGTAGCCCCCTGCTTAGCTCTAGAAGCCCCTCACTGGGTCTGCCAGCATGTTCTCCACAGCCCTACTTCAGACGCCAGGACTCCTGAGAGCAGTTGCCTGTCTTGTTAATTCTCTGGCTTTTTCCATCTGGCCCCAAGCCTCCCTCAATCCAGGCATGGTCCTCATATTGCATGGTACCTGAGACTCACCTGTAGAGTGTGTTTGAAGAACACTCTGGGTACCGCCCAAGAACATCTTGGAGGTGACCTAAGAATCAGCTTCCAACGTACATCTAATGCAGGCCATTTTGGAGATGATGCCAGAGGTGAAATAATTGTGAGCACCCAGGGCATTCTCCATGGAATCCGGGGCTGAGCTGATGCCTACCCGTTAGAACCAGACCCAGGATGTATGAAGCCCGCAGCTGGGGAATCTCCACCCTGTGGTATACCTTTAACAAAGCCCATTGCCACAGCTCCCTGCCTCCTGTTCTTGAGACCTAGATCTCCTCGGGTGGGGCCCAGCTAGGTATTCCTGACCAGGCTCCTTGAGTTTTGAGCACAGTCAGGGTTGATAAGCAGCGAGGGACGGTGGCCTGCTTGCTGAGAAGCTCGCCTGCACCAGGAGCTGTGCTTGGTTGAGATATGTGGGCCTGGACTGGCCTTACCCTGCAGTTGTCGTCTGGGCATTCCAGCTTCAGATGTAATTTCAGGACCTGCCTCCAAAAATAGATCCTGGGTTCTGGGAGGTTGGGTTCAGAGCAGTCTGGCTTCCTCATCTGCAGGTCTCAGGATACAGGCTACTAATTAATACTGGTCAAATCTTTGTTCTTGTTTTCACTGATTAACTACTTAACCAAAATTGCCATGAATAACTGGGCCCCACATAGACCTTTTGATCATCATTTGTATGAACGAGCAGTTTCGGCTTCCTGTCTTACAGCATTTGACGTCTCTCTTCTGCCCTGACCCTTTTCCATCCTGTAATGCAATTATTTATATCCCTCTATTCATGTGTTTTGCTCATTGGACAAATATTTGTTGACCACACATTATGTACTCATTTTCATTCTAGATGCTGGAGATGCATCCCAGCACAAAATTAGTCTCCTGGTTCTTTGGAGTTTGCTATGTCCCCTACCTGGTGAATTCCTGGCCAGGAACCCAGGAGGCCTTGCTTCACTTCCTCATCCCTCCCTTGCTTGCTCATTGAGTCCCCTCTCTTCCCCCTTCACTCCCCCTCAGTCTCCCAGGCAAGAGCCTGGGGGTCTTACAGGACAATCTGTTCCCAGGGAGAACTCCTGTCTCACCTGTCAGGGGAGATGGACGGGAGGGCCGCTGTGGCAGGAGCAGCTGGCTGCTGGAATGCAGTGTTCAGAGGCCAGCAATGCTGCTCAACAGCACATGATATGCGATGCAGGCTCTGCAGAGCTCATTGCAGGGGTTTGTGTGGCCCCACAGATTCTTAGCGCAGGATATAGAAATTCTGCCATGATGGATACACCATGATGGAACAACTTGCAATGTCACCCAGGTCCAGGCACAGAGACTGGCTGTCTTGGCCCTCCACTAGAACCCCCCAGACTCCCTACCTTCCTCTATAGAGGACCCCTGGAAGTTTGCATATTCAAAGATAAGCCAATGCTGCCTGCAGAGGGCCTGCACAGATCTAGGCCAGGTGGGATCCCATGCTGAGAGGGGACTTAGACACAAGCCCCCATCCTTAACCCAGAAGTTATCTCCAACTGACAACCATGCACAAAGGAAAAATTAGTTTTTTTCTAATGGAGTATCATTTTGTATACAAACCACACTTAAGGGCAGGCCCTAGGCCCAGCCAACATTTCAACGCTGAAATGAATTCAGTGGTATTTTTTTGAGGGTTTTCTTTTCTTTTCGTCCCATAATGCTTTATCTGGAAATTGTGTGTGTGTGTGTGTGTGTGTGTGTGTATGTATATATATATATATATATATATATATATATCCTTACAGTATTTTGCTTATATATTATATTATGGTTTCCAGTTTTGTGTTTTCATGGGATTTCTGTGTGTACAAGTGTGTGAGTCTCTATATCTATATGTGTGTATTATGCATTTTTGGCTCTTTTTTCCCCCTGTTTGTTTTGTCCTATTCTGGTTTGTTTTTATTTTATCATATTTTTTGTTTCTTAGATGCCTGTTTGTTTTATAATGAGGGAAAGAAAGAAGGGGTGTGGATTTAGGTGCTGTCCTAGGGTTTCTGTTGCTGGGTTTATTTGGCTTATGCTTCCACATCCACAGTTCATCACTGAAGGAAGTCAGGACAGGAACTCAAACAGGGCAGGATCCTGGAGCGAGCTGCTGATGCAGAGGCCACGGAGAAGTGCTGCTTACCGGCTTGTTCCCCATGTCAGCCTGCTCTCTTCTAGAACCCAGGAGCTACCCACCATGTCCTGGCCTTTCTCCCCCATCAGTCACTAATTTAAAAATTCCCTGTAGCTGTATCTTATGGAGGCATTTTCTCAGTGGATGTCCGCTCCTTTCGGATAACTCTATTTGTGTCAAGTGGACATAAGACTAGCCAGCACAGGTGGGTGGAGACCCGTGGAGGATCTGGGAGGGGCTAGGGGAGTGAAAATTTCGTATAAACAAAATACATTGTATGAAAAAACATCTATTTTCTAAATGTATTTATTTTAATTTATGTGTATTGGTATTTTTTTAAAAGATTTATCTATCTATTAAGTATATAGTGTTCTGCTTATATGCATGCCTGCAGGCCAGAAGAGGACACCAGATCTCATTACAGATGGTTGTGAGCCACCATGTGGTTGCTGAGAATTGAACTCAGGTTCTCTGGAAGAGCGGCCAGTGCTCTTAACCTCTGAGCCATCTCTCCAGCCCATGTATTGGTATTTTGATTACATGTATGTCTGTGTGAGGGTGTCAGATCCTTTGGAACTGGAGTTAGGGACAGTTTTGAGCTGGCATGTGGGTGTTTGTAACTGCTGAGGCATCTCTCCAGCCCTCCCAAAATCTATTTTCAACTGAAAAAAAAGTAAAAAAAAAAAAAAAACAAAACAAAAGAAATAAACCAAGGGTAATTTCTGAGTCAGTTCTTATTCTTCTACATAGTTCTTTAGTAAGTCTGTTGAGTGTTTTATTTGGTAGATGGACAATAATTAATTCAGTCATTTCTCTTTGGTTTGGTAGATGGACAATAATTAATTCAGTCAGTTCTCTTTTGATGAACATTTAGATCATATCACTCATTTCTTTTTCTCTCTTTTCTTTTTGAGGCAGGGTGTTGCTATGCAGCCCAGGCTGACCTTGAACTCTCAGGAGTCTTCTGCCTCAGTTTACCAACTGCTGGCATTATGGCATCTTTTACCGTGCCTGGCTCTATACCACAGTAAAAATATTTATATCCAATTTTTAAAGTATACTGCTGACTTGAAGTCTTGCCCATATGTTAACTGCTTTCTTTCTTAAGGTGCATTCCAGAAGCAGCATGGCTGTGGCCACATCTGAGGCTTTGCTGAGTTTCCCGTTTGCCCAGCAAGTCCTCCTATCAGCCGTGTTTGCAGGCTTATTTTCTCAGGGTCATGTAAATCTCTGACTATCTCTTAAAGGTCAAATAGAACTTGTTGGGCTGGAGGATGTAACTTTGGTGGTGAAGCGCTTGCCTAGTGTGCCTGAGGGTCCAGGGTAATCTGCCCAATTGCTGATAAAATCAGGAGTGGTTGTTCAGATCCATAATCCCAGGGTTTGGGATGGAGGATCAGAAGTTCAAGGTCATTCTTGGCTGTTTAGAGAGTTCAAGGTTAGCTGGGTTACCCGTGAGCCAGTTTTAAAAAATAATACTAGTATTTCAAGATTAACTATTAGCATCTATTTCTTACTGAATTAGCTTTTAATTTGCCCATTTTGGAGGTGGGTAATATTTGTTTTTTAAGTGAGTTTCAAGTACTCTTTACATATTAAGAATAGTAACATTTGTCATAGGTGTTTATGCATATGTTTATGTGTATGTTTTGCCTACAAGTGTGTCTGTAAATCATATGTGTGCCTGGCATCTTGGAAGTCAGAGGTAGGCACTGGTTCCCCTGAAACTGGAGTCACAGATGTTGTGAGCCACCACGTGAGTGCTGAAAATCAAACCCATGTCTTCTGGAAGAGCAACCAATGCTCTTACCTGTTGAGCCATTTCTCCAGCACCCCGTTTGTTTCTTTAATTGGCAAAAATTGCTTAGAGCCAAGTGTGATGAAGCTTGCTTATAATCTAAGCACTTGGGAGGAGAGGTAACAAGATTCTATAGAGTTCAATGCCAACCTCCACAAAAAAAGTTCAAGGCCAGCCTGGACTATATGAGACTGTTTTAAAGAAGCAACAACCAGAAATTTGTATAAAAATATCTTCTCCAGTTCCAAGTGGACGTCTTAGTTTGAAGAGCACCTCTTTCTGAATGTACTCCTCGGCAGCCATCAGAACCACCACTCAGGCTTCTTCCTGGGCTCTTTCTGAGCTGTTAGACATAAGAGATGGGGGACTGAAGGTGGGAAGGGCAGTGCTTTGCTGGTAAGGGGGCCAGCAGTCATGTCATTTTGGGATGCCTAGGCCTGAGTCCATAGACGAGATATGGCTGTTTCTCATCAGGTTCAGGCTGGTCTTTTTCTCTTCTGTTGTCAGTGGTCTACTGACACTGGGATTCCTATTGTTTCCTTTGACTTGTGACCAAGGGGAATGGAGAACACTGGCATGTAGCAAGCCCACAACATTTATTTGTGGGATAGACAAGAGGCTAATATGGTATTAGAAGCTCTGTAGCCTCAGAGCCAGAAAGTTCTCCTACCTGGCTCAAGGGCAGAAGGAGCCATGACTCATTTCTGTATTACTTAATTGTCTTGTTGCAGCACCAAGATACTTGGCAACTGGCAACTTATGGAAGTTTTAGCTCACGGTTTGAGGCTATAATCCATCACAGCAGAGAAGTCATGGCCACAAGGCCTTGAGGTGGTTGGCCGCACTGTGTCAGAAGTCAGGATGTAGAGAGAGATGTAAAAGCTGGTGTTGAACTAGCAATCTCATTTCTTTTTGCTCAGTTTGGCAGCTAGGGCAGGTCTTCTTCAGTCAGCCTAACCTAGAGAACCCTCACAGACATGCCCAGAAATTTGTACCCAGCATGAGTCTAGATCCTGTCAGGTTGGCAGTCAATATATCAACCATTAGGGTCTTCGTGTCCCAAATACTCAATTCCTTGCTGCCTCTGCCTTCTCTCT
>NW_004949160.1:435584-447031 GCF_000317375.1 Microtus ochrogaster
GGGGTCTTAGCAACTACCCTGTGTTCTCTGGGTCAGAACCCTTCCCCTCCCTCTGTCCACCCTGATCCTGGCTGGTAGCCCCCAGGCCTACTGCCACGTACTCACCATCTTTCTCAAGGACTTTAGAAAGATTGGGATAAGATACATATTATATAAAGTTTATCTCTCTTTCTTTGGGGGTGGGGTGGGGACAAGGTCTAGCATTTTATAGGCCTGACTTGTCTAGAACTTGCTATGTAGATCAGGTTTGCTTTGAATTTATAGTGAGCTTCCTGCCTCTGATTCCTAAATTCAGGTATTATAGGTATGTTCTATCATGTCTGACTAAATTCACCATCTTAACCGATTTTAAGGGTTACGTTTGGTATTAAGTATAGTCATGGCCTGGGTGTGGTGGTGCACGCCTTCAATCCCAGCACTCAGCAGAAGCAGGCTGATCTCTGTGAGTTCAAAGTCAGCATGGTATTAAATACATTCACGGGATTTGGAGTGTAGCTCAGGGGTATGGTGTGTGCTTAGCATGCGTACACTCAGCCCTGGGTTTCTTCCTTAGCACACACTCTCCCTCCAAACAAACAGCAAGATCTACCTACAAACAAAAACTAAACCCAACAAAACAAAGAAAACCCCATTTATTTAGTTGTGCAGTCATCACCACCTTTCATTTCTAGTACACTTTCCAGAGTGCCACACCCAGGAAATACTTCAGTTCTCTGTCCCCAACCCTGGCAACTACCATCCTCCTCTGTCTCTGTGATCTTGACCCTTCCAGCACCCTGCATACACAATCACATTGCCTGCCTCCCTCCTCCCTCTCTCCCTTCTTTCCTTCCTTTAACCCTAAAAGTCTGGCTTCTAGGAATCCCTCTCAGGATTCAGAAAAAGGGCTCCACAATAAGCAAATGGGGGCTTGTAGATGGAGACTGCTCTTTCATTTCCCAGCTGCCCAGACCCGAGAAATCACATAGAAACTATATTAATTACAGCACTGCTTGGCCTATTAGCTCAGGCTTCTTATTAACTAACTCTTACATCTTAAATTAACCCATTTCTATTATTCTGTGTATTGTCACAAGGCTGTGGTTTACTGGGTAAAGTTCCAGCGTCTGTCTCCTTCGGCAGCTACATGGCATCTCCTTGACTCCACCTACTTTCTCTCTATATCTCTGTTCAGATTTCCTGCCTGGCTCTATTCTGCCCCGCCATAAGCCCAAAGCAGCTTCTTTATTAACCAGTGGTAATAAAGCATATTCATAGCATACAGAGGGGAATCCCACATCCAGGGCTAAAGTGGGGGTTAAGAAATCGACTCACAATAGGATCCGTCTAGCCATGTCTTTTTATTTTTCTTCTTCTTTCTCTCTTCATCCCCTGTTACGAATGTTCATAAATATATATATCCTTATAACCAACAATTCCCATGCCCTAGCATGTTCCAGGGCTGTAATTCTTTTGCCCCATAAAAATCAGATACAAGTTTTCACACTCACACACACAGATCCGAGGTTGTCAGCTCAAAGGGAGTGATTAGTGCATGTCTGGCCAACTCCTTAGTGGAGAAAGTAAGTTAAGAAGGAATTAAATTGTCAGGGAATTCTAGAGGGGAAGGTTAGTGCAGTAGCTTTACTTTTAGGTGGTTGGATTAAAAAGTGTATCTTCAGTAAATTTATGAATAGGACATGGATTGTATTTTAAATCAGCATAACACTTGTTTTCTCCCAGCATGCATAGAGAAACCTGGTAACCAGGTAACCTGTGTAAAGAGTCAGAGGAAAGCTAATGGCTCCTGATCTGATCAGCACATTCACCAGTTGCTGTTTCTGTGGGCCTAGGTCTGGAGTTTATGTTTGTTGCTCTAGGCTGTAGAAACAAAGAGGAGACCCAATCCTCTAAATTATCAGTTCCAGGGTATGCTGTTATCAGTCGTTCTGATCGGGGTGTTGTGGGTCTTTCTCTGGGTTGCAGTTAATCATCTCTTCCACTGTGAAGCACAAGCCGTAAATTTCCTGAACTAAAATCATCAGTAATTTTACATCAGTAATGAAGTGAAGGTGAGTGTAAGGAGTTAGGAATCTGTTAAGTGGGGTAAACCAGAGCAGCAGCTTGGGCAGGTAGTAATTCTATGTCCTTGAGTATCTGTGAATATCTTAAATGGAGTGCTCTTGTCTTGATCCTAAACACTGACCAAATGTCTGCTGATAAAGATACTTACAGGAAGGCAGATCTCTGAATTTACCTAGGAGAGAGGAGTGAAGGCCTGGCAGTGGGAAACTGTTTCACACGTAACCTAAAGGCATAGGAAACAGTTCTAAACTGTGGAAATGAATTCCCAAATATGTAACAGAAGGGGAGTCAACTACCGCAAAAATGTACAGCAAAAGACAGCCACTTTATTCACAAAGTAATAACAACAAAATTTCCTTGAATTATGGTTTAACCTTTACCAGGGCCCCTGACTCTGGTAAGTTGTTTGTGAAAAGATGGCTGAGCAATTACTGTATAATAGTGTGTCTTGTAGCGATCCTCCCACCTTCCCTTCCCTTCCTTCGTGCATGTATGTGGGTGTGTGTGTGTGTGTGTGTGTGTGTGTGTGTGTGTGTGTGTGTAGCAAAGCTATACAGTCTGGATAAAGTCCAGGCTTCCCGATAGCTATCATGAATCCTGGGCACATCCATAGAGCATCTGTGGAGCTCCTCCATACCCTCATCCTCCCAGCAGGAGCTGTGCACTTTACAGTTTGTTCGATGAAAAACCTTATCTCCCAAGGCCAGAATCAATAGCCAGGCACAGGATTAGCAAGGATGTGTGCCCTTCCTTTGGTTCCCGTCAGCCACATGATGAGCAGGTGAATGTTTCTTTCCTTTAAAAAAGAAAGTTCGAGTTTCTGTGTATATTGTGTGTACAAACACACACACCTGCACACACACACACATGCACATTTGTAAGTTTTAGGTCAGCCTTAGATATTGGTCCTCAGGAACTTTTCATCTTGTTTTTTGAGACAGGGTCTCTTTGCCCAGAACCTGGGACTCACCGATTGTGTTAGGCTGGTTGGCCTGCAAGTCCCAGGGAATTCTGTTTCTGTCTCCCCAGCACTGAGCTTACAAGCACATGCTACCATACCTGGCTTTTTACATGTGTTCTGTGTCTAGAATCCAAGTCCTCCTGCTTGTGCAGCAAACACTTGACAATTGAGCCTCAATATCTTCTGTTTTCTTGTTCTTCTTTGGGGTTGTAGTCCCATAAGTGACTCCTCCCAAGCTTACCCAAAGGGTCTGAGAGTCCACTCTTCTGGTCAGGACCTCATAAAATCCACCAACTCCTCTGTTGTCTTCAGGGAATACAGGAAGTAGAAACTGGTTTAAGACTTAGCCCAGGGCTGTCACGCATATTGCCTAATTATGTTAGCAGAGAGTTTCTTAGGAAATGAGTTTCTTAGTGGGCCACTCAAGCAGGGCAGCATGTGGAATGTTCCATGTTACTTCTGGAGACCACAGGAAACAGATCCTGATAGGGGAGGGGAAGTGAACACTTAGCTTTCATCTCCTGTCCCCTCAAAACCTTACAGTAGACACAGATCCAGGCACTGCTGGCCTAGAAACACCAAGCTCTTTAAGGCCACAGTGCCACGTGCCTGTAGATATTAGGGGACAGCCTCAGGTGTCAGCCCTCACCTCCACCTTGTTTGGGACAGGGTCTTTCTGGCCCTGGCAATTCTCCTGTCTCCACCATCCACCTCCTGGTTAGGGGCATTGGGACTGTTACTACTGTATCTAACTTTTACCATGGGTGCTAGGAGGTCCAAACTCACGTGTCCAGGTTTGTGTAACAAATGTTTTACTCACAAACCATCTTCATAGCCCCCAGGGTCCTTATCAAGTGACTCCAAAGCCAGTGTCTTGCTTATTTGGGAGCCACGGCAACATGGCACCAATGAAACACAGCAGTCTACCCAGGCAGGCCTAGGCCAACAGGGAGAAGACAACTTTCCAGCGTGCCTCTGGTCCCGTGTGCCTCCTTTGACCTCTCCATTCACCTGCACTGTCCCATGCCAGTGAGGAAGGTTATGCCCCCCCCCCCCAGAACAATGCTTTTGTTCCTTACTGAGGAAGTTACCTCACAGCAATTTCAGAAAGGGGAGGGTCCACTCACTTAATGCCCAATGACCACAGCACCTCATTTTGAACTGGGTGTATGGTTTAAATAAAATGGTGCTGTTCCCCGAGTGGCTGCAATAGGCACAGGACCACTGCAGGCCATGAAGGCAGCCAGTCCCAGGCAGGGAGCCTCCAAGTGGCTCTTGGGCCATGAGGGCCAGTGGGTCCTAGGCATAGAGCCTAGGCAGGGAGCAACATGGTGGGTGAGAGACCAATGTGGATAGGAACACCATGAGACTATGCTGCTGGTCCTGGGCAGGGAGCCACGTGGTGGGTGAGAGACAGAGACATGGATAGGCACGCCATGCAGAGTGAGGTTAGATATTTATTTAGTATGTTATGAAAGGGAAGGGGAAAGAGAAGAAGGGGGAAGAACAGAGAGAGAGGGAGAAGAGAGAAACAGAGAGGGGGAAGGGAATAAGTGGGGAGAAGGGAAAGAGGCAAAAGCTGCCTCTTTGGGAGAGAGATGGAAAGGAAGGGGCTCAGACTGGAAGCAGAAGGAAGATCTGTCTGTCCCAGCAGTGCAGGGGAGGAGTTGGCAGGGCTTGTCTCTTAAGGGGACAGGACAGACCATTACACTGGGGTTGGTAATATGAAGAGGTGCAATGTCTGTCCTCTGAAAAATCACAGCCTAGTTAGTGCACCAACATATGTGTCTGAGTTAGGGTTTTATTTCTGTGAAGAGACACCATGTCCATTGCAACTCTATAAAGGAAAACATTTAATTGGAGCTGGCTTACATTTCAGTGGTTTAGTCCATTATTATCATGGTGGGAAACATGGTGGCATGCAGGCAGGCATGGTTCTGGAGAAGGAGCTGAGGGTTCTACACCTTGACCCACAGGCAGTAGGGAGTGAGCTGACTTGAACTTCTGAGACCTCAAAGCCCTCCCCTACAGTGACACACTTCCTCCAGCAAGGCCACCCCTACTCCAACAAGGCCACACCTCCTAATAGTGAATAGTGTCACTCCCTATGTTCCAAGCGTTGAAATATATGAGTCTATGGGGGCCAAGCTGTGGAAGAGAAGCCCACTGTGAACTGTTGCCTTGGCTGAGGTCCCAACTGTCTTGGGAACCCCAGAGAGAAGAGCTATCTCTATCACTGTCAGGAAGACAGGACATCTGGGAGAGCTTCTCTGAGGCATGACCAATGGGTTGCTGCTAGCGAGTTTATAGACTTGGAGAGGTGCATCAGAGTAGTTACAGAAGGGAGGGAGGGCGGGGAAGGCAAATGTGATTTTGATGAGCCTAGGACAGTTGGGTACCTCATACATGCTATCTTACTTAATTTTTGTATAGTTATCACCATGATCTTACAAATGAGCAAAGAGAGGCTGGAACCTTAATGAATTTCCCAAGATTCTTGGCGTCAACTGACAAGGTCAAAACAATATCTGCAGTAACATTAAACAGTTCATCTTTTCACCACATTGACATTTCCCTTGCTAACTTCATGTCAGGGGAAGCTAAAGCTTCAGGCTCTTTGACATCACTCAAGGCTTTGATGCCCATGTACGTGTGTGTGTGTGTGTGTGTGTGTGTGTGTGTGTGTATACATATATATGTGTGTGCGTGTGTGTGTATATATATATATATACACACACATATATATGTGTTGTGTGTGTGTGTATTGCATCCTTTAGGGTTTTTTTTAGTATTTGTTGTTTTTAATTTATGTGAGTGACTCTTTGCCTGCATTTTTGTAAGTTTACCACACATGTATGTGCCTGATGCCTGCAGAGGTCAGATGAGGGCGTTGGATCCCATGGAACTGGAGTTAAAAATGTTTACGAGCTGCCATGTGGGTATTAGGAACCGAATTCAGATCTTCTGTAAGAGTAGCGAGTGCTCTTTATTACTGAGCCATCCTTCCTACTGTATACTTTATGTCCATGTATTCAGAGTGTCATGTAAGGAGGCCCTTAAATAAATACATAAATGATAAAGCAGAAAAAATGTTTGACTTTAATCCTTGAGTACACATAATGCACAATATCACACATCATATTTCAATAATGTTTCATTATTTTATACAATATTGTATTTTGTGTCATGAAGTAGGAGATACATTTTTCATATGTAACGAATGGTGACTATGGAAATGCCAAGCACAGCCTGACCACTGTCATTATAAACTGCTCTGGTTGTTTTTTGTCAACTTGATACAAACCTAAACTTATCTGGGAATAGGTAATAATAATTAAGAAACCACATGTATCAAGTGACATGTAGGCAAGTCTAAGGGAGCAATTTCTTTTTCTTTTCTTTTTTTTTTTTTGTTTTTTTGAGACAGGGTTTCTCTGTGGTTTTGGAGCCTGTCCTGGAACTAGCTCTTGTAGACCAGGCGGGCCTCAAACTCACAGAGATCCACCTGCCTCTGCCTCCCGAGTACTGGGATTAAAGGCCTGCCCCACCACTGCCCAGCTTGGGAGCAATTTCTTGATTGATATGGGAGGGCCCAGCCCACTGAAGGTGGTGCTATCACTGGGCAGATGGCCCTGGTTGAATAAGAAAGTAGAATGAGCAAGCCATGGGGAGCAAGCCAGTGAGCAGCACCCTCCATGGTCTCTGTTTCAATTCCTGCCTTGAGATCCTGCCCTGACTTCCCTCACTGACAGACTGTGACCTGAGAGAGATAAACTGAAATAAAATCTGTCTCCCCAGTTGCTTTTGGTCATGGTATTTTGTTAGAGGAATAGAAGCTAACTAAGACACAAGCTATGCCAGACATTGGTTAGTTTATGTTCATGGGATGCTATGTTTCTGGAGGAAAAGACTGGCAAGTTGACTGCTTATACTCAGGATTATGGCAGTCTTTTAAAAATATGAATAGGGTACCCTTCCCCATTCATGGACAATGCCTAACATTTATCATTTGCTCCTAATTGTGAAGTTTGATTTTCTAGTGAAAAAATGGAATTATAGATAACCTATTTCTCTCAATTTCCCACTTTATAGGTTTCTCTGATGATATTGATGTTGATATTAATAAATCAGAGGTTATTATGTAAGAAATCTGTTGCTGGGCAGTGGTGGTGCACACCTTTAATCCCATCTCTCGGGAGGCAGAGGAGGGTGGATCTCTGTGAGTCCAGCCTGGCCTACAGAGTGAGTTCCAGGACAGGCTCCAAAGCTACAGAGAAACTCTGTCTTGAAAAAAAACAGAAAGAAATATGTAAACATTTGGAAGATCTGTTTAATTCATTGTACCAAATATACCAAATGTAAATGTTACAGAATCATGAGCCAGTAAGAGATTCGTTTCAAAAAGAAAGTTAGAATAACTAATTTTAATGTAACAAAATAAAAATCTCTACTGACCTCATTTTAGAATATACATCATAGCTTTTAAGAAGTTAAAACCTGTTGAGTAATTTCAAAAAGACTGTTCACAGTTACCTGCAAGTTCACTAAAACACATACCTCCTTTACTTCCCGTTACATATCTGGTTGAATTTTCTTCATAGATATTAATCAAAACAAATCATCAATAGATGTATAAAACCAAGAGTAAATATAGCCACCCAGCTGAGCATTCTAGAGAGTTGCAAAAATGTAAAAGTAACACTTTTAGTTTTCCCCTTGTTTTAGAAGTTATTTTCCACATAAATATGCCACTGGTGCTAGCATGTATTTGGCTTCTTATCATTATTTTAAATATTTACTTTTAATTTTTTTTAAGACAGGGTTTCTCTGCATAGCCCAAACTGATCTAGAACTCTCTCTGTAGACAAGACTGGCCCCATTTTCCTCTGCCTTCCCAGTGCTGAGAATAAAGAAAAGCATGTGCCACCACCGGCTTAAATATTTTTTCTAGTTGTTTTTATTTATTTTGATGATGTGTTTCTCTGGTGTGTGCCTGTATCGGAGTACACACATGTCCATACAGTTGGGCTTACTGGCCAGAAGCGGGCATCATGTCCTCTGGAGCTGGAGTTACAGCTGGTTGTGAGCAGCCTGATGTGGCTGCTGGCAACAGAACTCGGGTCCTCTGGAACAGGACCTGATTCTAACTGCTGAGCAATCTCCTCAGCCCCTTACCATTATTTTAAATTGATTACTAGTTTTGTGTTGAAACAGGTCCAGGCTGTCCTGAACTCAGCCTCAGCCTCATGCTCCGCTGAATGGATCACTACTTCAGTTTCAGTTTTTAAATTAAAACTCTTTAGGAGTTTCAGTAACTGAGAAGAATGACATTCTGGGACCCAGAAGCTTAAGATGGAACAGGATGTGCCTGGTGGTGCTTTGTGCTTCCACAGAGCCCACCAACCTCCCAACCTCAGTCACTTAGAACCAAGGGGGTGGGAGTTGGTAGTCGCCCTCATCCACAGTCTCTATGGAAACGAGCAGGCTGAGCAACTCTAGGAGACTGGCTAAGCCCAGACGCAGATCATCTCTGGAGGACTCAGGCTTCAGCTCAGGAACATGCTTCTAGATGGTTGGGGAGATTGCATGTTCCTTGCAGTTCAGTGGAGACCATAGCTTTCTTAACAGAGAATCTTGTGGGCTGTACGGAGAGGGTTGAAGGCCTGAGTAATCCAATTCTTTGGCTGGTTCCTTCCACTGTTGTGCTGTCAGACACTGTGTTCTGGACGCTGCCCAGAAAAACGAGACAGGTGTAGTTGTCCTTGCCCCTGTCTGAACAGAGTGACCGTGCCAACTTCATCAACTTCTCTGGTCCATCCCGCCATAGCCACTGTTCTCTGTAGTCCCATATGTCTCTGTGGGAGAGAGGTCTGTATCTTAGTGCACTTGATGGGACTTTCCTCACTCTGATATTGTCAACCCACTCTGGCCTCTTTCTGGGGATCACTCTGAGAGGAGCAGATCTGCCTGCCCCAACAGAGACTGGGGATGGAAGCCAGGTCCAGCTTCCTGAGCACTGAGACACTACCATGCCTGCTACATTTCCTTTCAAAAATGTCCTTCTGGAAGCTGGGCGGTGGTGGCACACACCTTTAATTCCAGTGTTTGGGAGGCAGAGGAGGCAGGCGGATCTCTGTGAGTTTGAGGCTAGCCTGGTCTACAAGAGTTCCAGGACAAGCTCCAAAGCCACAGAGAAACCCTCTCTCGAAAAAACAAAAAAAAAAAATGTCCTCTGGTCACACTGTTGTTTAGTGGTTCCCAAAACTGATAGAGAAATATGGCAGCCATTGGACATTCCTAGGAGGTGTTTAGAGACCATGCTGATTTCATGAACTTTTCTTTGGAGCTGAGTCCAAAGTGGGGGGAGGTCCTGCAGCTGAACCCAGAAGGGTGGATGGGTTCCAGTGGGATGTGTCTCCACTCTCTCTTCTTTGTCTCCCACAGGGGTGAAGAAGAGAACCAAAGTCATCAAGAACAGCGTGAACCCCGTGTGGAATGAGGTACACCAGTTTCTTCCCCACTCTCCCACCCTTCTCTGCCTCTGCTACCTCTGCAGGGGGCTGACCTGACTCAACAGGTAGCTATCTCAGAAGGATAGGAATCCATCTTTATCCTGAGATGCTGCCCAGAGGATATCTGGATAGAAAGGGCAGATGCTTGTTTTTCTTTCATTTTCTTTTGCTTTTCTCTGTTTCCCAGCTTGGGCCAGCCAGGTCTCCCTTGCCTGTCACTCTCCCTCTCACAGGCTAAAGATACCTCTTTGCCATAGTACTTCCCTGATTAATCAAGTCCCCAAATGTTCCCATTGATTTTGTCCCTTCATGCAGCTTTCATAGAGATGACTTCTATGTGGTCCTCTGAAGCACAGGTGAGGACAGAGTGTAGATGGATTTTCTGTCCCACCAAGTCCTGCAGCCATTCAGTCCCAAAGAAAGACTCAGAGACTTATATTAATTATAAATGGTTTGGCCTATTAGCTCAGGCTTATTATTAACCATGTGACTTGGTACTTTTTCTCAGTAAGGCATTCTCATCTTGCTTCCTCTGTTTCTGGATGATGACTGCGTCTCTGCCTTTTCTCTTCCCAGAATTCTCCTAGTCTGGTTGCCCCTCCTATATATCCTTCTTGACTACTGGCTAATCAGTGTTTTATTAAACTAATACAAGTGACCAATCTTTACAGTGTACAAGAGTATTATTCCACAGCAACAGAGTCAGGTACAGACTGTATGTTCCCTTTGAGGAGGGTTGAGGGGACTCTGATTGGCCTTCCTTAACTCATCACTTATTCATCCCACCCACCAGGGGTCTGGCTGTTGGATGGCCATATGATCTTGGTGTGTGAAGATCCTGAAGGATCACCTGGAATTTTTACTGTTGTGTTTTTGTTCTGGTGTCCTGCAATGCATTGGGAGAGGAGGCTAGTGCAATATGGCTTCCTTTTCCTTTTTGTTATCTCTAGTTCTTACCATTACCTCTGAAGCTCTGGAATTCTGATATCCATCCATCCATCTATCCACCCATCCATATGTGTCCACTTATCCATCAACCCATCTATTTATCTAGCTACCTTTCCACCCATCTATCCACCCCTCATGCATCCACCCACGCATGCATCCACCCACCCACAAACCCATCAAACCATCCATCTATCCACTACCCACTCACCTATACTCTGATCATCCATCCCACTTAGCTACCTACCCTTTGCCCAAATATTCACCCATCCATGCATCCAATCACTCACCCACTCATGCAAGTATCCAGTCATCCATACATCTACCCTCCCATTCCACCCATCTACTCATTCACCCTGTCTTACATCCACTCACCCGTTACTTCGCTCACCTACCCACCCATTCACCTGTGCGTCTGTCCTAGTCAGGGTTACTATCGCTGTGATGAAACATCATGACCTAAAGCAACTTGAGGAAGAAATGGTTTATTTGGCTTATACTTTCCACATCACTATTCATCACTGAAGGAAGTCAGGAGAAGAACTCAAACAAGTTAGGAACCTGGAGGCAGGAACTGATGCAGAGGCTAAGAAGGGGTGCTGCTTACTGGCTTACTCCTCGTGGTTTACTCAGCCTGCTTTCTTAAGGAACCCAGGGCCACCTGACTAGGAGTAGCATCATCCACAATGGACTGGGACTTCCCACATCAATCACTAATTAAGAAAATGCCCTACATGCTTGCCTATGGATTTTGTGAAGGCATTTTCTCAATTGATGTTCCTTTCTCTCCAATGACTAGCTTGTGTCACATTGACATAAAACTAGCCAGCATCTATCATCCACTCCCCCATCTACCCACTCACTCATTCATCCATCTATCCACCCATCCACCCACCCATCCATCCATCCATCCATCCATCCATCCATCCATCCATCCATCCATCCACCCACCCATCCATCCGCCC
>NW_004949160.1:447675-458894 GCF_000317375.1 Microtus ochrogaster
CCATCCATCCATCCACCCACCCATCTATCTATCCACCCATCCATCCATCCACCCATCCATCCGCCCATCTATCTATTCATCCATCCATCCACCCACCCATCCATCCACCCATTCATCCACCCATCCATCCACTCATCCATTCATTCATCCACCAACCCACCCACCTTTCTGTATGCTCATCCCTTAGCACCATTCTGAATGTCTGCTCAGTATCCTGGGCCACAGGTTAAGTTACCTTTTCTTCTTTTCTTCCAGGGCTTTGAGTGGGACCTCAAAGGTATCCCTCTAGATCAGGGCTCAGAACTTCATGTGGTGGTCAAGGACCATGAGACGATGGGGAGAAACAGGTGAGTGGGCCCAAGAGTGACCTGGGACTTGAAGGTACAGGTGGGTTTTGATGAATATGCATATAATATTTGATGAATGCCCTGGAATCAGAGCTCCCAAGGGCGAGTGCTTCCTGTCAGCATTGACTTCCTGAAGACTGCCTTTCATGGGTTTAATCCAGTGGTGGATGCTGGGGCAAAGCCTTGCTGAAGCCTCAGGAACTTGGCTGACATGTTGCTGAGAGCTGCACAGGCTGCCAGGGAGGGAGGGTGAGTTGGGATCAAGTGTCCAGGAGCTTTTCGTACTAGAGTACAGTGCGGGCTGTGGGGAGCAGGTAGGAGCAGGTTCCCTGCTTCTCCCTGTAGCCTGTCGCTGGGAGGGGGTACTCCTTGCCTCTTCCTGGCTGGTGAAGACAGCTACACACACTCCAGGAGGTGGTAGACAAAGAGAAGCTACAACTAAGAGGGAGCAGAGGAGGAGGGCTGCCTGGAAGAAGCAGAACCTGAGGTAGGAACTGTGATGCTGAAGTCAGACAGCAATAACAGGCAGCAGACTGCTCTCTCTCTGTCTCTGTCTCTCTCTCTCTTGTGTGTGCGTGTGTGTGTGTGTGTGTGTGTGTGTGTGTGTGTGTGTGTGTGTGTTTTGGTTAGGATGACAAGTAGGAAACTCTCTGAAGCAAAATCTTACTGGCAAAATCAGGCTCTGCCTAGGCAGGTGACAAGCGGCTTCCTTGTCAGGGGAATCCTGAGCCTTGTCAACAGAGTGGTGGGCAAGGCCTTCAGAGCTTGATGGGCCAGTTGGCTGTGGGTGTATGCGGCCAGGAGACACAGCTTGGGAGGATCTTGGTGACAGGGCTTAGGTAAGGAGAGGGGCCAGTGGTCTCTGGTGGTACTGTGTACAGTTGTGTCGGGTGGACTCCAGTGCCTGGTGCTGCTGACTGATACCTGGCCCTGAGGAGCATGGGCCGGCTGCTTACAGGCCTGCCCACAGGGGAGTCTTTGTTTGGGAACTGGGTCAGCCTATCTGAGGCCGGGAATCTTGGTTAAGTGAACCTGGAGTGGGGAAAGTGGGGAAGGAGGAGGGATCAGGAACCCAGGCAGGGCCTCAGGCTGTGGGATGCCTGCAGAGTTGGAAATCTTCAAATCTAAACCATTACTGTTTCTTTGTGGTTCGATGCCGGGTACATGGTCTGGCATCCCTGAGGAAGGAGAAGGCACTTTCCCTCCTGTGCCTCCGGAGTGGTGCTGCAGCAGGGAGCCCAGACTGCTGTCGAGGGCGCTCAGTGCATCTCGTGTCTTTTCTAGTCATGACCTCTTTGCCTGAGAAATTTATATATGACTTTGTGCCTATATGTATATAGAGTGGGTATTTATGATAATAGCTCACAAATAAATTTACTTTATCTGGACACCTTTAATCCTGAAACTTGGGAGGCAGAGGCAGGCAGATCTTAGGGAATTGGAAGCCAGCCTGGTCTACATAGCAAGTTCCAGGCTAGCCACAGATACACATAGTGAGATCAAAAAGTTGTTTTTTTTTAATATTTTAAAGTATTTTACATTTAATTTTTACCATTTATTGAAGATGAAACCAAATTTGCATCCCAGTGGGACTATTCTTTAGTTTTACCTAAATAATTAGCTCTTGGCTGAGTATTTGATACTACAAAACAGAGAATAACATCTTGTAGAGTGGTTTGGCATTTTGATTTTAGAACCATCATTGAGAATGCCATGTCACTTAAGAATACAGTGCTAAATGGCAGAAGGATGTCTAGGGCCATTTTGGAAAGTGTTGGAGATTCATTCCTATCCTAAATCAAAACTAATTTATTTTTAAGATGAAATTCAAGACAGCAATCCAAATAGTAGTTATTATAATAAAACATGTGAACACAATATAATCTATAGATATACTAATCTAGTACTTGCTGTAACAGGCCTCAGACTTTAGCACAAGTGACTCCATGGTGGAAGTGTCATTCAGGCTAAATAAAACTCCGCACCACCTGCCAAAATGAAAACAGATACCTAATCCATCAAAGTCCAAAGTTCTGGAAAAGTCTCTACACGTATTAACTTTGCCTTTTGGTTTCTGTAGTTCTGTTCTGGTTAACTGTTCTTGTTAACCAAAGTATGCAATCCAGAACATGGTTTTTGTGCTTAAAAGCTCCTCCCGAGAAAGGCTCGGTACTACACTGGGATCCCTGAACACGCAGTGTAGCTGCCAGTCAGCTGATGACTTTCTATGTCGTTACCATGTCTGAGCAGTCCTCTCCGGAGCACCCACCACACCTCCATGCTGTCGAGTGCTAGTAAGACAGCAGTAGGAAATGCTACTGTTTTCTATGGGAACAGGAAACTCTGCATGTACCCTTAAAAACCCTGGCCCCAAGGGGCTGGAGAGATGGCTCAGAGGTTAAGGGCATTGCCTGTTCTTCCAAAGGTCCTGAGTTCAATTCCTAGCAACCACATGGTGGCTCACAACCATCTGTAATGGGGTCTGGTTCCCTCTTCTGGCCTGAAGGCATACACACAAACAGATGCATAATAAATAAATTAATATATTTTTAAAAAAATTTATTTATTTATTTTGTACACAGTATTTTGCCTGCACGTATGCATGCAGGCCAGAAGAGGGCACCAGATCTCATTATAGATGGTTGAGAGTCACCACATGGTTGCTGGGAATTGAACTCAGGACCTCTGGAAGAGCAGCCAGTGCTCTTATTGGCTGAGCCATCTCTCCAGCCCCCTAAATAAATAAATATTTTAAAAAAAACAAAACCCTGGGGCCTCCAGCCTGCAGCCTTGAACCTAAGCCCAGACATTTGAGGCAGGGCTTGTGGGTCTTACTTGGCATGATGGCATGCTCAGTGCAAGGTGCACATGCTGTGTGCTCAGAACCAAGACTGCAGTGAAGCCAGGCTCCTGAAGGGACATGGTGAGCACTGCTGTTATGCTTCACTCCAAAATTTTTGGATGGGTTTGGAAACTTTTCCTTCTTCCCTCTTTCTTTCCCTTCCTTTTTTCCCTCCCCCCTTTTAACCTATTTATTTATTTATTTATTTATTTATTTATTTATTTATTTATTGAGACAGGATCTCGCTACATAGCTTGGCCTGTCCTGGAACTCACTATGCACACCAGGCTGGCCTTGAACTCACACAAGATCTCCTGCCTCTGCCTCCAGAGCGCAGAATTAAAAGTATGCCCTCCCACGCCTGGCTGGGTTTAGAAAAATTTTACCATTGCCAAGTATTTTGCTCACATAAGGTTATAAGATGCTACCTAACGCAAGAGTTAAGAAGCTGTGGTCCACAGCTCTTGAGATGGCTCTCACTAGGTAAGGGCCCTGACACTCAAGCCTGATGACCTGGAGCCCACACAGCTGGAAAAACGACTTCATGACATTGTGCTTTGACCATGGCTCACATGACGTCTTACCTTCATACGCCCATAGTAATTAATAATAGTAATAAATTGATCAATAAATTCAAGCTGTGGCCTTTGCTACCTTCTTACCTAGATGCTTTGTGAAAGGCAGGCAGCTCTAAGAGCCTCATGAGGCACCAATGAGCTTGAAGGTGACCCAGCAGTCCAGGCAGGGAGCAATTCTGGACACTGGGAAGTGGGGGAAGGCTTTCTGGAGAAGGGCCCACAGTCACCCAGGGCCGGGGTTTGGAGAGGAATATGGTTCCAGCGTGTGGGAGCCAAGACAGTGAGTTCATGCGGGAATTCAGGGTTGTGCAGCCTTGTTGGGAAAGGAGCAACTGGACCAGCTCAGGTTGATGGTAGCAATGGAGAAAACTCCCAACTGGCCCTGGACAGAACTTAGCTAGGTTCCTGGCCCTGTGTAAGCCTGAGATATGAGGTGAGCTCTTTCTCTACCAGATGCTGCTGTCGTCATCCTCACAGGCCGGAAACAGAGACTCTTAAGATTAGATTGATGACATTCCCAAAAGGCTGTGCTGGAGCTCTGTGTGGCTGGAGGGCAGGTGTTTGTGTTCGTTCTCATAGCTCTGGAATCTCTGCCTCTCAGAGGCTCCCAAGGCCTCTGGCAGCTGGCCTCTGGGTACTCCGCAGAATTTAGTTCCTCTGATGACACAGGACCTGAGAATTTAGCGAGGCAAAGGTGAACACCCTGGGTACTGCAGGCCATGAGGAAATGCAAGTTTCATTTTCATTCTTGTGTTGGGAACTTTCCTGGGAGCCATGGGAGGAGTCGAGACCCAGAGGCAGCAGGAGAGCAGAGATTGTGGCCAAACTTTCGGTCAGTTCATGGGCCAGGCTGGATGTCCAGGGGATGGCTCAGGGCTACGCAGAGGCTGTCTGGCTCTGTGGGTCATATGTTCTGCTGAGGGAGGATGAGTGCATCCTCCCCTTGGTCCCTGTTGGTGTCCTCTGGCTCACCAGTTTCCACGTGAGTAGGTTACTGCAGGGCAGCATGCTGGGAAGCAGTTCCTCAAACCTCCATGTCCGGAACAGCCAGTTCACCAGGCATCATCACTTACCAGAACTTAGCCTTACAAACACTTGGGTGTGATTTCTTTCTTTTATTTTCCCAAGCATTTATCTTAATTTGGCTGTCCTAGCAATTAAAAATTAAATTGTAATTGACTAAGTTTAAATTTAAGCCCACATTTGTAACGATCTACAGAAGCACAGAGCTCCCTATTCCGTGAGGGAATGATCAGGGCAAAGGGGTCTGTGGTCTCCATACCAGCTAGCTTTAATGTCTGTGCTTGAGGTAAGCCTGTCCAAAGCACCAGAAGGGGACATGGCCCATCCACGGTAACTCTGTGATGCTCTCATGATCAGACTGGAAACTACACTCAAAAGCTTGTACAAGAAGGAAAAGAGGCTATGGAGATGGCCAGCTGGTCACGTGCTAGCTGTGCAAGCATGAGGACCCGAGTTCAGCTCCCCAGCACCCACATAAATCTGGGTATGACGGCACACAATTGTAAAGTCAGTGCTGGAGCCCATGAACAAGCGGCTGGCTCTCACTGGCCAGCCAGTCTATTAAGCAGGGGCTCCAGTTTCAGTGAGAGCCCCTGTCTCAAAAAAATAAGGTGGAGAGTGAGCGAAGAAATGACCCCAAATCAACTTCTAACCTCCATACCACAACCCAGTGTTTCTCACACATGTGAACACACATGCATACCACACACACACACATCCCAATGCCCCCCTCACATGCATAACATATACATACATACATCCCAACCAGTGGACCCTCACACATGCACACACACACACACACACACACACACACACACACACACACACACATACACACACACATGCGCAGAAGAAAAATGGAAAGGAATCAAACCTAGAAACATTAAAAAATTCTAAACTAAAATAGGAAACATACTAAGGAGTCCCAAGGGCAGCCGTGAGACATTAAAATTTTGAGGGGCAAGGAAGTTAAGTGATTCAGTACTGAATGAGAATGCCACTTCTCCAAAGGCTTATATATTTAAATAACTGGTCCCCAGTTGGTGGAACTATTTGGGAAGGAGGAGGGTTTGTTGCCTGCTGGAGGAGGTGTGTCCCTGCAGGTGGGATTTGAGGTCCCCAAATCTCATACCTTTCACAGTTAGCTGCTGCTGCTGCCTCCTGTGTGCTAATTGAGACATGAGCTCTCAGATACCACTCCAGCACCGTGCCTGCCTGCTACTATACTTTCCACCGCGATTGTCATGAACTCTAATGCTCTGGAACCATAAGCCCCAAACTAAACACTTCCTTTTGTAAGTCTCTTTGGTCATGGTGTCTCTTCAGCAGTAGAAGAACAACTAAGACAAGCACAGAGAATGTTTCCATGGTGCTCCTCCTCGGTGCCCCCAGTCACACTGTCTGGTCCTGGGGAGATGGTGACTGTTACCATCCTGCTGTTCTCGGGCCTTTGCTGGAGGTTTTGCTGCAGGCATACCTTGCGATTCCTGGCTATCTTCTGTGAGCTAGCCCAGGGAGGCCTGGAACCCTTGGTCTTGCCGCCTCTGTTTCTCAAATGTTGAGAATACAGGTGTGCAGCACCACACCCTGGTTCTTCACTTCAGCTTAGTGTTTCAAATGTAAGCAGCTCCCTGTGGCTGGTGTTTTCTTGTATCAGACAGACAGCTCTAGATTTTTAGAATGTTACAACCCTGTCTGTTTCTTAAGTGTCTGAGCTCTGTCTCAGCCCTGCACCATGAGAATTAAGAAAGAAAATGTGGGCTCCTGCTCCTAACCAATAGGCTGCCTGCAATTGACTTATTGGCAAGGGAAAATCAGTTTTTTTTTTCCCCAAATGGGGTTTTATGTTGTATATTAACCATACCTCAGGACAGGCCCCAAGTCTAGGAGTGGTTGGGCAACACAAAATGAACTCTATAGTATTTTTATAGACTTTTGGTCTCATTTTGCTTTGTTTGGATTTTTTGTCTTTTCAGTCTTTTTCTTGTTTGTTTTGATTTCATTTTTATGTTCTAGTGACTTTTTGGTGCGTATTTTTTACTTTATTGTTACTGTTTGATTTTTGTTTTGTCTTTTTTGTTTTTTAATTGAGAGATAGAAAAAGAATGCAAGGTTGAGTGGGTAGGAAGGTGGAGAGAATCTGAGAGAAACTAAGAAAGGAAAAAATGGTCAAAATATATTACATGACAATAATTTTTTTCAGTTTTAAAACAATTAGAAAGAAAGGAAGATAGGAAAGAAGATAGGAAGGAAGAAAGGAAAGAAAGAAGACAGGAAGGCAGGAAGGCAGGAAGGCAGGAAGGCAGGAAGGCAGGAAGGAAGAAAGGCAGGAAGGCAGGAAGACAGGAAGGCAGGAAGGCAGGAAGGCAGGAAGGCAGGAAGGCAGGAAGGAAGGAAGGAAGGCAGGAAGGCAGGAAGGCAGGAAGGCAGGAACCATAGTGGCAACAGCACCTTCTCTCCTGAACTTGCTCTGAAGAGGCAGTGGGCACCCATGGTGGAAGGCCCACTACATCAGAGCACTGAGAACATCCCAGAAAGAACTTCTCTGGTTATTTACTTATTTTTGCTTCGGTTTAGCTTCTATCTTCTTCCCAAGTGCTGGTTACAGGCTATGCTACTTCTCCCAGTTTACGCTGGGGTTGAACCCAGGGCATCAGGTCTGTCAGGCAAGTACTCCATCAACTCATCCACGTCTCCACTCCCTACTCTGGCTTCTGATTAGCTACAAATAAACATGAATGGTCACTCTTGTGCTGTTGACGCATGTGATTAATGGTGAAACAGTCACCATGAAATCATAAAAGGAGCTGAACTGAAAACCACAGTTATTTAAGACAATAAAGTGAAGGACTGGAAGGGCACATAGTAAAATTGTTAAAGAAATGAAAAGCAGACTGCGGAGTCCTACTGGTAGCTGTCAACTCACAGTTAGGAAAATTAGACTTAATTAAAATAATTCCATGGAAAGTAATTCAAAATACGAGAGAGTGACATCATCTAACCCCTGATATTCACAAAAGAAATAAGACTGGAAAACAGGGCTGGAGAGATTGCTCAGGGGTTAAGGGCACTCACTGCTCTTGCAGAGAACCTGGGTTCAGCTCTCAGCACCTACATGGTAGCTCACAGCCGTCTGTCACTCACTTCTGGGCGATCTGATGCTCTCTTCACACACGATGCACATATATACATGTGGGCAAAAAGGTCATACACATAAAATAAAATAAATAAATCCCAAACTGTAAAACAAGAGAGACAAACCCATGATGGAAGACTTAGATGCAGAATAATTGTTCTCAGAGAAAATAATTTTGGTAAAATGGGAATAATGTTACGGGTCAGCAAGATGGCTCCGCTGGTGAAGGTGATTGCCACCAAGTCTGATGATACGGGTTCCGTTCCTGGACAGGGAGAAACCCACTCCTATAAGCTCTCTTCTTAGCCCTGTACTCGTGTTTCTCAGCCCGTGGACTGAGACCCAGCAGGGGTCACACATCAGACAGTTACATCACAGTTCCTAACAGTAGCAAACTACAGTTAAGAAGCAGCAGCAAGATAGTTTTGTGGTTGAAGAACTGCATTAGGAAGGTTGAGAACCACTTCCCAGCACAGAGACTGTGGCGTACCCCTACCCCTCCTCCAATCAATATTAGCAAATTTTAAGGAGTTGTTAAAATAGAAAAGAAAGCAGCGTAATTACATAAACACAGTGTGGACCTGCACAGTAAATGACCTAGATTGATCTGTCTGGAAGTGCTTTCCCAAGAGAAATTAATTAACACAGGCGTATTTTTTTACCTGAATGTTTGGCAAATATAAACATGGGAGAGAAAGAAGAGTCTCCTGAGGGTAAGACCACAGGTCACCATGACCTGAGTGGCCCTAGGCCCAGTCAGGCTCTAGGTAGGGATGCCAGAACCAATTGCTACACATGCAGGTCATCCAAGTGAAAGAGATACCCCAAAACAGACATGTATTGAAAGATTATTCATTGTTTATCTTGAATACAACAC
This sequence comes from Microtus ochrogaster, assembly GCF_000317375.1. NCBI lineage: Eukaryota > Metazoa > Chordata > Mammalia > Rodentia > Cricetidae > Microtus > Microtus ochrogaster. Next base: position 456,479 of record NW_004949160.1, read on the forward strand.
TAGGGGGGACCCTTAATTTATCTGGTAATTTTCTTCCAGTAACTGTGCCCCCACCCCTTGTTTTTTAGCGAAGTTGTGTAGATGGAGACCCTGGTTTACACCAAAAGCCAGGATGTGTGTGATGGTCTTTGGTGACCTTTTCTCCAGTATTTACAGTAGCATTTCCTGGGGAACAGTGTGCCTACTCATGGCCTTCATGACTGGCGGCTCTGGAGAAGCTCCTAGGTACACACAGACACCTGCCTGCCTTCACCCTTTCTGAGGTTTGAGTACTAATCATGGTGCCCATAACTGGTTGGATCCAGCGGGCATCTTAAATACTCCCTAAGCACTGATACCCTTTCAGCTGTCCTTCCTCCAGCCACTCCTCCTCCACACCCACTAGAGGCTGAATGGCGAATGACCTGGTCCCATATGGATATTGAGACTTTGAGAAGAGCTAGGGAGTGAGCCACATCACCTTGTGCAGGTCCCCCGAGCTTCCCAATTTTCTGTCGCTTCCGTTCTTGGGGTGTAGAGAGGGAAGAGCAAGGGTCTTGCTGCAGAACGGGTATTCCACCCAGGTTAGCGCTTAGCCGACCCCTCCTCGGTGCGGCTCTTCTGGTGCCCAATGGCTTCAACTCTCAGTGATGTACCATCTTCTGTGGAAGGATGCTCTTGGCGGCTGTGCTTTTAACAGGGACTGACTGCCTCATCCTGGCTCACAGATGACAGAGGTGGCTTCATGCTCTGTTCTTCTGTGGGAACTTGGGAGTTGCTACTTCACAGTCCTGACTGTGCCATAGCCAGTGAGGAGTTTGGCTCCATGGGGGATCTGAACACAGTCCTTGAAAATGGGAATGTGAAGAAGATGGCAGAGTGTCTGAGGGAGGAGTCGTTTGGTGTTTGCCACCAAACCGGAAGGGTGTTGATAGAATTGAAAGGTCCCATCCTGGGAAGAGCAAGTGGTCCAGGTCTTCCAGACTGCCCAGGATCTACATAATGGCTTGAGAGTGATGGGTGGTGAGGGAGGGGTCAAAAGCAGGGGCTGGCTCAGTGGTTAGGAGCAGAAGACTTAAGTTGAGTTCCTAGCACTTGCTCCAGGTGGCTCACAACTGCCTCTAACTTCTGTTTCAGGGGTTCTGTAGCCCTCTTCTGGTCTCCATGGACACCTACACTTAAATTCACATATACACATAATTAAAAATAATGTGTGTGTGTGTGTGTGTGTGTGTGTGTGTGAGTGTGTGTGTGTGTGTAAGGGGGGGGGCAGAAGCCTTAAGTCTATTTTTTTCCGAGACAGGGTTTCTCTGTAGCTTTGATGCCTGTCCCAGAACTAGCTCTTGTAAACCAGGCTGGCCTCGAACTTCCAGAGATCTGCCTGCCTCTTTCTCTGCCTCCTGAGTGCTAGGATTAAAGGTGTGCACTACCCAGCTCCTGGCTATAAGTCCATTATTAAGAGCTATTCCCAGGCTGGTACTGTCTGAGACCCTCCTTGGAACACTGGAATGGCAAGGCTGTGCTGAAGTTTGAAAGACAGTGTGTCTGCCAAAATTTTACCATGGATGGAAACACTGAGGAGGTTGAGTATGGGGTCACTGGTTATAGCAGGATCCACGCATATATGCTCTGCATGCCTTGACATGTTTATTATACAAATGCATACATGTTCTTTTATTAAAAGAAAAGAAAAGCTCTGGGGAGATAACTTAGTCCTGCATAAGCACGAAGACCTGAGTTCAATCCCCAGAACTCAGTAAAAGCTGCTGTTGGTGCGTGCTTGTCATCCCAGCCTTGGAGGACAAGAGACAGTGGGCTCTATGGCCAGCCTGCCTAACCTAATTAGTGAGTTCAGGTCCCGGTGAGAAATCCTGCCTTAAAAAACAAGGTGCCCCGAGGAACAACAAGCAAGACTGACTTCTAGTCTGTGTACTTACAAACATAAGAATACACACACGTGTACCCTAAATTTTAAACTCCCCACAAAAGTGTATATGTGTGCATGTTTGTATGTGTGTATGCATGTATGTGAGTATGTGTGTGTATGCATGTGTGTGTGTGTACAAGCTCCATTATTAAAGAGGCATAAGGGGAAAGCACCAGTTATTCCATCATCCATTTCTTCCCTCTCTCCCATGCATCAATTGTTAGCAACTTGGTTTAGATCTTGCTCCATTCTCCCTGAGCCTATGAACTTCCCTCTCTCACACACACACATTCAAACAGTACACCTGTTCACACACACACACATACACACACAGTGTACCTGCTCACACATACACCCGTATAGTACATCTGCTCACACACCCATACGGTAACCTGCTCACACCCACACACACTCACACCAATACAGTACACTTGCTCACACACACACACACACACACACACACACACACACAGTAACCTGCTCATGCACACACACCCATACAGTATACCT
>NW_004949160.1:460044-491083 GCF_000317375.1 Microtus ochrogaster
CCCCGCCGCTCATATTACTACACACACACACACACACACACACACACACACACCCATACAGTACACCTGCTCACGCACACAGCCATACAGTACACCTGCTCACGCACACACCCATACAGTACACCTGCACACACACACCCACACCCATACAGTACACCTGCACACACACACCCACACACACACCCATACAGTATACCTGCTCACACACACACATACAGTAACCTGCTCACACACACACCCCCATACAGTATACCTGCTCACACACACACACACACACACACACACACACACACACACACCCATACAGTACACCTGCTCACGCACACACCCATACAGTACACCTGCTCACGCACACACACACCCATACAGCACACCGGCGTACAAAGCTAACACCCTGGTGCATGTGTTGTCCTGGACTTTACTTTTTGTCACTTTCCATGTCAGTGTGTCCCTGGCAGCTTGTCACGTTCAGTTCTCAGTCGTCACATGTGATTTGTCTTACCTCGCCACATCAGTGATAGAGCTCATCCATGCCTTTCATTTGGAAACATGCTGCTATACACTCCACATTTGTCTCTGTGCCTTTACTGACTGGAGTTTAGACTCCTCCTAATTTTTTGTTTTTAGTGCTTTTACAGTGAGCAGTTTTATTCCGATGTTTTTATATTTCAGATTTTTTTTTTATTTTAAGCATTGGTCCCTAGAAGTGAGGTTATTGATTAAAGAGAATAGGCATATAAAATGTTTGGAGGGGCTGGGGAACTGTGTGCCGTGCCAGCATGAGGACCTGAGCCTGACACCTCGAACCCAGATAAAAAGTCAGATGCGGTGGCGTGCACTTGCAGTCCTAGCCTTGGGGAGGTGGACACAGGTGGAGAGATCTCTGGGCCCTGGTGGCCACCCGGCCTCACCTACTCAGGCAGATTTCAGGCCAATGAGAGATTCTGTCACAAAAGCAAGGTGGAAGCTCCTGAGAAATGACACCTGAAATTTTCCTCTGTTCTCCAAATGCATGGTCATATGGGTGCAACAATGTGTGGTCATATAGATGCAACAATGCATGGTCATATAGGTGCAACAGTGCATGGTCATATAGGTTTGCCAATGTATGGTCATATAGGTGCACTAATGCATGGTCATATAGGTTTGCTGATGTATGGTCATATAGGTGCACCAGTGCGTGGTCATATAGGTGTACCAGTGCGTGGTCATATAGGTGTGCCAATGCATGGTCATATGGGTGTGCCAGTGCATGTCATATAGATGCAACAATGCGTGGTCATATAGGTGTGCCTTTATGTGTACACACAAGTGCAGCCTCCCCCCAACACACAGACACGCACACACAAATGTACGCTTGCACAAAAGAAGCTTGGAGATGCTTCCGATTTGCTTTCCAAAAATAACCAGGCATGTCCACCTGCAGTATAGAAAAGGTGTGTGCTCATCTTTTTACTTTTAGTGTGACAGCCAAGAGGAGATATTTTGTAGCTTGTGCTTTTTTGATTTACAGTTAAAAATTTTTTCATAAGGTTAGTGCCCCTCTGTGTTTATTCTTCTGTGAATTTAAGCTGTTTGTTTATTTTTGAGTCAGAGTGTAGCTATGTAGCCCAGGCTGGTCTCAAATTCATGATCCTCCTGCCTCACCTGAGTGCTGGGATTACAGACCACCACACCTGAATTTTTTTGGGGAGGAGGGACAGGGTTTCTTTGTAGCTTTGGAGCCTGTCCTGGAACTCGCTCTGTAGACCAGGCTGGCCTCGAACTCACAGAGATCCTCCTGTCTCTGCCTCCTGAGTGCCACCACCACCCGGCTCACACCTGGATATTTTATTTATTTAGACAACATCCTACTTGTAGCCCAGGCTGGCCTTGAACTCAGTCATCCTCTCCCTCAGAAGTGGTGAAATAATGAAGTGATTTTCTACACAAGGTTTTAGTTTCTATGACCTTCTTTCATGACTTCATTCTAACTCCGTACATTTGGGGTCCCATTAGCAATCCATTCTGAGCATGGAGAACCTTTCCTAGGGCATCCTCTCTCAGATGGGCACTCACGAGGGTGTTTTGGAAGGCAGAGCTTCAGGTACTGTTGTAGAGTGGGGAACAGCAGGTACAGTAAGATCAACCTTTATTTTGCACACTGTTTACTGGACGATTTAGGAGGCTGCTTGGGGTCCAAATACTTAGAGTTCGTCATCCCATTGTTCCATACAGGCTCAAAAGTGCCGGGCACACCCTCATTTTCAAGGATTTTAAAAACTATATTTTGCCCTGGATTCTGTCCAGGACATCCTTGGATTGCAGGATAATCTTTCTTTTGTCTTTCTCTGGGCTGGAAGCTATTTAGAGTTACCCCTGGACTACCTCTAGGGAGTTGGCTCCCGGAAGGAAGGCTGCCTGAGGCCAGGAGGGTTCAGGAACTAGGGAAGGTCCTGCCATCTCTTACTTCCTGTCTTTCCCTGCCAGGCATGCACAGCTGAGGGTCCAGGAGGCAGTGAGTGTGTGCACCCCAGGATGGACAGGGGATCTGAGTCACGATGAGAGGATGCGACCCAGTTGCTGGAAGTTGAATTGTGATATATATATATTATAATGTGACACATCATTTTAGTTTTAAAGATGAGAAACTGACCCATAGTGACCCTTCTTGAATATTAAAAATATAGTTTTGCGATTATGAGAAAATAACAGGAGTTAGTACAGAGATGACCCACATGTCCTTTTCTCAGAAACATACTGCTGTGTACACCTTCTGTTAATCCTGATTTTCTCTTCATCTCCCCTTCCTCCCGCCTTTTCCTTCCTCTCATTTGTATGTAGGTAAGTCATAAGTATTACAGTCGTCTGGCCCCAAATACTCCAGAGCAGATTTCTTAAGACTGGGGCCATTTCTTTTCATAGCTGTGACACCATATTAGCATCTGCATATGTTGCATGAATGGCCTCGATGGGTGGAATCTATGGTCTACATCATCCTTTTAACTGATAGAGAGATGCTTCTCAGATCAGTACTCACCTCTCCCCCAGAGCCAGATCCAGTCTAGAGTCAGTCCCACATTGAATTTGGAGTCATTTTTCTTTAGCTTTCCAGTTTGTAGTTAGGTAGGTAGTTTGTTTGTTTTAGTTTTGTTTGTTTGAATTTTTAGAGAGTCTCATTTAGCCCAGGCTGGCCTCCAACTTTCAGTGAAGCTGGGGATGACCTTGAGATCCCAATCCTCTCTTGGATTCTGGGTGTGGGCCATCAAGATCTTCTATCTTAGCCTTCTTCATCTTTTATGGCAATTTATTTAAAAACTTACATGTTTTGTGGGCAGTAGTGGTCCACATCTTTAAACCCAGCACTTGGGAGGTAGAGGCAGATCTCTGTGAGTTTGAGGCCAGCCTGCTCTACAGAGTGAGTTCCAGGACAGGCTCCAAAGCTACATAGAGAATCTCTGTCTCAAAAAAAAAACTACACACACACACACACACACACACACACACACACACGCTGAGAGTCAAACTCAGGTCCTCATGCTTGGAAAGCAGTCACTGTACCGACTGAGCCATCTTTCCAGCCCATCCTGTGTGAGCATTTGGTGTTCACTCTTTTTTCGTCTCCCTCCAGACGTCAGATCTAACAGGAGCCTCAAAGCCATTTGCTGAATGAAAATGGGCAGAGGCCAGGAAAAGGGCAAGTGGGGGTGTGTGGAGCACTCATCCAGCTAGCTGTGCCCAGGGCATGCCCCGTCTGAGGTGGAGAGCTTCCCTTACTGTCTATAGGGACTGTCTGCTCTGGGAGAGTCAGTGTCTCCAGGTCAGCAAGGCTCAGGATGTTAGGGCTTCAGGGACACAGGAAAGCATTGGACATGTGTGGTTTGCGTCTACAGTACCATCACCAGGGATGCTGAAGCAGGGGGATCATGTGTGTGTGTGTGTACTTGGGTGTTTGTCTGCATGTGTGTTTCTGCACCATACGTGAACCTGGTGTTCACAGAAGTTAGAAGACATTGGATACCCTGGGACTGGCATTACCGACAGTTGTGAGCCATGTTGTGTGTATAGGTGTGAGTGTGGAATTAAACCTGCTCTTTTTCCCCCCTTCTTTGGAAATCATCCAATGTTTTCTCAGGATAAGATCACAGCGTGCTGCTGAGGTGGTGTGCTTATCTTGGGGTCTCGGGACACGGGGTGTCTCTCTGGGCATGTGGGTCTCCATGGCCTAGCCGGGTGCTGATTTCCCACTGTGCATTGCTGTACACTCTTCCTCTTGGAGTTAGAGTCATGTTCTGGGACCGTGGGACTGTGCTGTTCATTAGAATATCTCCCTCCTTCTCTGTCTGCCTTCCCAGGATTCTGCAGACTGATCTCCAGCACCTCTTCCTCTCGTGTCCATCAGCCCTGAGGGAGCCATCTTTCCCAGGCTCTTGACGTCACAGTGAGGTGTCAGTTCTGAGCATCACACATTGCTCCTCTGAGCATGCCGGGCTTTGTCTACCCCGGCTTTTCCTGGAGCTCATCTTAGCTCTGGTCTTTTGATTCCTTGTTTTATCTTGACCATGGAGTACGTTCTGGAGGGAGGAAGAAGCCATTGCTTGGCTGGGCTGTTCTGTTGAAGTCTCCCACTGCTGGGCCACAGTCTCCCTGTGTTATGAGTATATGTGTAAGCCTGAGGTTAATTTGGGGTGCTATTCCTCAGGCATTTTCCACTTTGTTCTCTGAGACAGAGTCTTTCACTGACCCGGGCCTCTTCGTATTGGCTACACTGGCTGTCATCAAGCTCTACCTCTCCGGTGCTGACTGGGGAATCCCCTCGTGCTTGGTTGCTTCTGTGGATACTGAGAGTCAAACTCAGGTCCTCATGCTTGGCCAGCAGTCACTGTACCGACTGAGCCATCTTTCCAGCCCATCCTGTGTGAGCATTTGGTGTTCACCCTTTTTTCGTCTCCCTCCAGACGTCAGATCTAACAGGAGCCTCAAAGCCATTTGCTGATGAAAATGGGCAGAGGCCAGGAAAAGGGCAAGTGGGGGTGTGTGGAGCACTCATCCAGCTAGCTGTGCCCAGGGCATGCCCCGTCTGAGGTGGGGAGCTTCCCTTACTGTCTATAGGGACTGTCTGCTCTGGGAGAGTCAGTGTCTCCAGGTCAGCAAGGCTCAGGATGTTAGGGCTTCAGGGACACAGGAAAGCATTGGACATGCGTGGTTTGCGTCTACAGTACCATCACCAGGGATGCTGAAGCAGGGGGATCATGATTTCCAGGGCTGTTCGAGCTACACAGTAAGACCTTATCTCAAGTAAACAAAACAAAACAAAAATTGCCAGAAAACAGAAGCATGACGAATACAGCTTGGAACTAGATGTTTTGTATTTTTTTTTGTCTTGAGCTGAATTCAACCAAATTAATGAGCTATACTCCTTCCCATGATTGACACATTATAATTACATATGTTTGTGAGATCCAGCATGATATCCGGGCACACAGTACACTCGTACTATACTGGGGCGTTGAACAGTGTCCCCTCCTTATCATGCCTTTGTATTTGGGGCTCTAAGCCCCTCTTTTCTAGAGCCCTTACTGTGCTATGGACACTGGAGCTTATCATGTCCATTTGTGTTCAAGCTCCTGATCTCCAGCCTGCCGCTGTCCCCTCCTCCCCCATTGCTCCACTAGTAAGCACTCTTATCTTATACATTCCAATTGTAACAGGGTCTCACGTAGCCCAGACTGGACTCAAAAATCATGTAGTCAAGGATGACCTTGAACTCCTAATCCCCCTGCTTCTACCTCCCAAGAGATGGAACTATGGGTCTGTGCCACCATATCTGGGTATTTGGTCCTGAGAACAAACCAAGGGCTTCTAGCATGTTAGCAAAGCACTTTTCCCTCTGAGCCTCTCCGCAGCCCCATAGTCAACTTCAAAAATGACCTTACATGTACAAATATTTTGCCTGCATGTGTGTATGTACACTACATGTGTACAAAGCCATTAGGGACAAGAAGAGGGTGCCAGAGCCCCTGAAAGTGGAGCTATGGGACAGTTGTTAACCGCCATGTGGTTACTAGGAGCTGAACCCAGGTCCTTTGCAAAAGCAGCCAGTGTTATTAACTATTGAGCCATCTCTCTAGCCTCATGCAGTTAACTCTTTGAGCACCCACATATGAGAGAGAATATGAAAAATTGGTCTGAATCTGTTTCAAGTAATGTAGTACTCCCCAGGTGTATCTGTTTTGCTGACATCATACGATATTCGCATTTATGGTTGAGTAACATTTCATTAACACAGCCTGATAGTCCAGAATGTATGTACATATGTGTATATTCACATTTAATTATCCCTTTGCCTATAGATGGGCATCTAGGTGGACCCTATGCTTAGCTGTTGTAAACAAGTATGTGCAAGCGGTACATACAAGATGGTTTCATATGATGGTATTCTGTGGGGATGTGACCCTGGAGAGGTGATAATGGGGTCTTGTGGCATATCTGCTTAGTTACTCTCTAAGAGAGAGAGAGTGAGTCCAAGTTCCCTCTTTTCTTATACAGTAGGGCGCATGTTCAAGCTCTTTTATGGGCTTTGTTTTTGCCCTTGACCATGGGTCTTAGAGAAGAATTTGTAGCACAGATGTGCTGTGTTTACACACAGCTGAGTGGTTGCTGAGTTGCTTTTGTGCTTTGTTCTTACAAACAACGATGTTTAAAAACTCAATGTTTTTAAACAAAATTGTTTCCATTTTTTCCTATCTCATTAGCATAAACTTAGGCTTCTCCCCCTCCCCCCCTCCGGGTCCTGCCTTCATACATACTGCTCAAACCTCAGGTTTGGAAGATCCCACTTGGCACCTCTCTGACAGGGCGTGGGCATTCATGGATAAATTAGGGAACCAGCTCTTTCTCCTTGAGGGGAAATGTGTTTTCTGCCAGCCCTCAACTGCTCTCCCTCCACTATGCCCCTTCCTGCCTTCTCTTTGTTTGGGGTGACTTTGTCTCTTTTAGCCTCTGCACTTCTGCTCCCACATTCCAGTGGTTCTGAAACAACAGAGCTAGGAGAAATGACCAGAGGAAGAAGTTGGAAGGGCCTTGGTGTTTAGGCAGGGCCAGGCCTGCTGGGCTGCTTCTGACCTATCAGGATCTGCACATTCCCAGCTGGCTCCCACAGCTCTGGCCCTGGGCAGGGTTCCAGGTCCCTTCTTGCCTCACTAGACTTTTGATGCCACCTATGAGATCGTTAGTTGGTGCCAACTGAGCCTTGCTCAGTAGAGACCTAGGCCTAGAGCCCATACTTCAGTGTTTATCTTCTGATAGTACAGACAGAGTTTGTGGCCCAAGACTGAGGATCTTTGAGTAAAGTCACAGGGGAAGGGAATTGGGGAGGGGCTTCAATGCCTTCTTTCCTTTGTAGACCTGAATGAATGAATCCATGGCTTTAACCCTGGCCTGTGATGGAGCCTCATACTGCTCCCATCAACCCCAATAAGTTTCCACCCATATGAGAGGCTCTGCCTCCCTGACTCTTCCACACTTGTCCCAGAGCCTGACCCCTGGATCTTTGGACAGGCAACCTCCAGGCCTTCTTCCTTGGGATATAGAACTACCTGGTACCTGGTGGGGACTGGCCCTAGAGCCTATGGAGGCATCAAAGACACATTTGATGGCCCCAAAAGAGGTATCGAGGAGGAAATAACAGTCATTCTTAGGCAGCTCTGGGGGGCTGCCGGAAGGGCTAGGGCTGGTAGAGGAGGAGCCGGCACTTCCTTCTGCATTTCCTGCTATTGTTCCCCAGCCCACTTCCGGGAATTCTCCCTGCTGTCTGGGAGGGCTTTGCCAGCAAGCCAGGCTCAGGTGGTCCACCTTTACTCTGGGCCTCTAGCCAGGGCTCCTAAGAACCACACTGAACTGTCTGGTTCACTAGACTGCTTTCTGCTCTGCTGTTGGGCCTATTCTTCCTGTCACCAAGGCAAGACGTCTCAACTGTAGACACTGCACATGTGGAGAGTTCCTGGGCTGTTTGCTCGTCCACCTACTTGATCAAGTCACCCTGTCTGCTGCCCAGGATTTTTGTAAGGGACATAGTGACTCTGGTTTCTTATGTCTCAGGGACTTCTGGATTCTGAGGACACTTCAGTCACCACACTGGGGACAAGTGCTACTCCCATGATTGTCCTTAGAATACACCTTCCAGGAGCCCTGCTTACAGTACAGAACTTCCTGCAGGCACCAGGGAACAGAGAAGCCCACATTCTAGAAAGTCTGACCTTCACGGGGCTTTAGAAACCTGGATGCTTCTCTCTCACTCTTTCTTTAAAGAAATAAATGTCAAGTCAGGTGTAGTAGCACACATCTTTAATCATGGCACTTGGTAGGGAGGGGCAGGCAGATCTCTGTAAGTTTGAGGCCAGCCTGGTCTACAGAGTAAATTCTATGACAACCAGTGCTACATGGCGAGACTATGTTTCAAAACAGTGAGACTGTTTCAAAAAACCAAAATAAATGAAGAAATGTAAGAGAAGGGCTGGGGGGATGGCTCAGTGGTAAAAGCACTTGCTGTTTAAGTGTAAGGACCTGAGTTCAAATCCTCAGAAGGTGTGTAAAAGCTGGATGCTTATTTTGAACATCTGTGATCCCAACACTCCTACAGGGAGATGGGAGGGAGAGGCAGGCAGGAGAATTCCCAGGAGCTTGAAGGGTACTTGGTCTGAAGAATGGAATGGAAAAATAGTGGAGAGAGAGAGAGACCTGTCTCAAATGAGGTGGGAGTGAGGACCAACAATACAGCTGTCTTCTGAATGCAACACACATGCACACGTTCACACACGTGCGTATAGACACAAACAGGCACACACCAACACACACACACCCACACACGCAAACACCTCCAATAAAGACCCACATACATACACTTGTGCACACACACACACCTTGTTTATTGTCTTTCTAGCAAGGGAAACCGTAAGGTGGCTGAGAGCATGTCTGCCCTATGAGGGTGCAAATGCATGTATTTTATTGACAGGGGGTTTAAAAATTATTTATTTATGTAAGTTTATAAGTTACTTATTTATAATTAATTGATTAATTTCAGTGTATATGTGGGGAGGATGCGCATGCCCATGTGTAATCTATGTGTGGAGCCTGGAAGGCAATCGTGACTGTCATTCTCAGGGGAACACTGACCACCTCCTGTGAGATGGGATCTCTCACTGGCTGGCAGCTGGCCTGTGAGCCCCGGGGTCTTTCTGGTCCCCACTTCCCAACCCTGAGATCAAAGCCTGTGCTGCCACACTTGGCATTTTTACATGGTTCTGAAGACCAGACATGGTCCTTATACTTGCAAGGCACTCTGATGGTTGAGCTACCCATTGCTCATCCCTGATTTATTTCTCTGTATGTTAAGATACGTGTGCACCCTCATAGGGCAGAGATGCTCTCAGTCACTGCACAGTTTCCTTTGCTAGAAAGACAATAAACAAGGTGTGTGAGTGCGTGTGTGTGCAAGTGTGTGTGTGTTTGTGTGCGGGTCTTTAAATCTATCATTTAAAATAATTTTATCTATCTGCCTATCTATCTATCTATCTATCTATCTATCTATCTATCTATCTATCTATCTATCTATCTATCTATCTATCTACTTCATTTTGAGACAAGTTCTCATTGTATAGCCCTGACTTGGAACTCCCTATGTAGGCCAGCCTGGCTTCAAACTCATAGAGACTCATTTGCCTCTGCTTTCCCAGTACTGGGTCCAAAAGCATGCATCATGATGCCACTGTATTTTAGCAAACCTCAAATGCACAGTCTAGTGCAACTCTCACACCCATCCATCTTTGGGTCCTTTCCTTCTGCCGAACAGAAAGCCAGAACCCCTTCCTTTCCTTCCCCCCAGCTCCTGGCAACCATAGCTCTGTTGTGTGTGTGTGTGTGTGTGTGTGTGTGTGTGTGTGTGTGAATTGGCTGGGATACTGGGATCAAATGGCATCTGTCCTTCTGTGTCTTCAACACTATTCTTTTTATTATTACTTTTGGACAGTAGTAAGCCTAGTAGCCTCATGCATGTAAGGCAAATACTCAACTACGGAGCTACAGCTACAGCTCTTCCAAGACTAGTCCCAAGAGAAGGGCCGGAAATTCTTTCATATTGAATAATATGTCACCTACCTGCCTTGGTTGCTCCTATCTTTTATTTTTGTTTATTTATTTATTTAAGACTTAGTTTTATTTTATGTGTATATACATTTTGCTTGCATGAATGTTTGTGTACCACTTGCATGTGTGGACCCTTGTGGCCAGAAGAGGGCATTGTGTCACCTGGAGCTGCAGTAACAGCTGTAAACCTCCAAATGGGTTCTTGGGATCAAACTCAGGTCCTCTGGAAGAGTAACCAGAGCTCTTAACCACTGAGCCATCTCCAGCTCCCTCCCCCTTCAAAGACAATGTCCTGCATATCCTAGGCAGGTCTCAAAATCATTATCTAATGGAGGGTAACCGTAAACTCCTGGCCCTCCTGTCTCCACACCCTGTTGCTGGGATTATAGACACAAACAACCATGCCTGGTTTATGAGGTCCTGGGGACGGAACCCAGGGCTTCGTGCATGCCAGGCAAGCACTCTCCCAACTGACTTACCTCTGGGCCCCTCTCATCTTCTAATGCTTGAGGATTTGCTGCTTGAACATGCTGTGCAGATCTCTGGAGTCAGAAGCAGGGTTGGAGATGGGATTTATGTCTGTGCTTAATGTTCCCATAGCACCCCCCCCCCCGATTCTGACCAGCAGCATTCTCAGCAGGGTCCCTATTTCTCCACATCCCCTCCTTCCCTCTCTCCCTCCTTCTTTATAATAGCCGTTTGCATTCGTTAATTTTATTGTTGCTATAACAAAATGCCTGAAAAAATAACTGACAGATGGAAGGGTTTGTTTTGGGTCCTGGCTTGAAGGTGTAGTCTACCATGGCAAGAGGTCATGTGCAGGAGCTTGAGATGGCGGGGGTCACATGGCACCCACAGTTAGGGAGCAGGGAGAGATGCATGCTGGTGCTCAGCTCACCTTTTCCTTATGCAGCAGGACTCCAATCCATAGCATGGAACCACCTACATGTCAAGTGGGTCCTCCCATCCCAATTAACCCAGGCTAGAAACTCCCTCACAGATGTGCGCAGAGGTTTGTCTCCTGAGTGATTCTAGATGCTGTCAAGTTGGCAATCAACATTAACCACTGCAAGTCCATGCCTGTCAACCCGGCACCTACACATATTCCTTTTAATCCAGAACCTTCTAACTCTTGTCCCTATAGGCTCTTGGACTTCTCATAATGCAAACGCACTCAGCCCAACTTCAGAAGTCCCCATACTTTTTAATACCATCCTTGTGGAGACGAGGTGGTGCCTCACGAGCATAGAGTTTCAAAGCTCAGCTCATTAGGTCAAGATTACAAGTTTCATTCCATGGGTCCATGTAAATCCATATGCAGACACCATTGTTACAGAGACCAGGCAAAGGATGGTCTCAGATACTGGGCTAGCTTTCTTCATTAGGGGAAATAGCTAAAAAAGAAAAAGTGATGATGAACGTGTCCCCGTAGCTGTCCCCTAGGACTGATGAGGGTTTGTACCCACAGCCTGGTTCCCAGGGAGCAAGCAGAGGCTGCAGCAGACTCCAGTGACAGGTTTTAGGTGACACAAGCCACTTGCTGCCACTTCAGAGGCACAGAATGAATGGTGTGGGACTTACCCCTCTGTACTCCTTGAAGCCTTCCTTGCCCATCCTGCCAGTGGCCCACTCTTTCTCAAGAGCCCATCCCTTAGTCTCTTCCCTCAGTGAGAAGTGTGGTCTCAAGTGTGTGTGCTGTATAACTGGTGAAGGGGTCTGTCTCCGAGATCCAGAGTTGTTCTTCTCCCTGCGTCAGAGACAGGGAGTTTCCTTGCATCCAATTCGTAACTGATGCTGTGTTTCCTGGGAAACTCATGCAGACAGTCTGTGTGCTGTGGGAGCAGCAAAGGTGTGAAGATAGGTAACTGCCCCTCTGTCTTCTAGTGATGCTGGCCTGGTTGAGGTCTGATGGTGGGACTGGGGGTGTGGCTGAGTTGAGAGAGTGCACACAGGAAGCCATGAGCTTGATCTCCGGCACTGGATAAACACGGTGTGGTGGGGGCATCTGTAATCCTAGCACTTGGGAGATAAAAAGGGAAGGAAAGACAGTAAAGAACATTCTCAGCTACATAGTGAATTTGAGGTCTGCCTGGGCTACATGAGATCCTGTCTTTAAGTAAGTAAACAAATGGTCTGTCTAATGGGAAGATGCCCCTACAGGCAGCAGCAGCATGGCTAGGCTGAGGCTGGAAAGAGGAGGTCAAAGTGAGCTTGGGGGAAGGCAAGTCTCTCTGATCTCTCTTTTTACCTGAGAGTTTTCTTCAAGAGTCTGGTCTCCCTAAGATGGTACCATGGGTGCAAGGGAAGCCCTAGGTAGATGGGCTGTAACTGGGTGGGGGGTGGTAGAAGAGCCAGGAACGTTAGGTTGGTTTACACCATTTGCCTTCTTTGTCTTTTCAGGTTCCTGGGGGAAGCCAAGATCCCACTCCAGGAGGTCCTTGCCACTCCCAGCCTGTCTGCCAGCTTCAACGCACCTCTGCTGGACACCAAGCAGCAACCCACAGGGGTAAATGCCTGCACTCCTCTGTCCATAGCCAGCTTCTGTTTGAGGCCCGCTGGGCCCCTGCCTGTACCTCATGGCAGGGGCCAGCTCCTGAGAGTTAAGCCTGGCTCTCCTTGGCTATAGCTTAGGGTGCCTGAAGGGACTCATGGTTGAGATCTGTAGGTCTCAGTGAAGCCTGCCACACCCCAACTTGGCTATGTCTGAGTCTGGTCCATTTGGTCACCTCCTGTTCTGTGTTTCAGTCAGCCTTGACTGGCTCCATAGTCTGTCTGGCAGACTGCCCTTCCTCATTGCCAACCCTCTTCTCCAGATGGGAAACCTCTGAGTCATCTGGGTCACAGGTCACCAGGGGAGGGAGACAGACACCTGGGGCCAGTCAGGACCCCTTCCTTTCCTTCTCTTGTCTTCCTAACCCCTCCCCTGGCTTTCCCATGCTCTCCTAGTCCACACAGCCCATTCCCAGGGTTCCTTGCTGGCCTCCTGTTATTTTTAGTGGTCTAAATATACCCCACAGGGTTCTTTCTTCCTGGTCACTAGAATTCTGGGTCTGCCTACATGCCAGGACACACAGATGCACTGCTGATTGGGATATACTTCTTCCCAGTGAAGCCCGTGTGGCTGTGGGCTCAAAGACATGCTATATGTGTGTGGAGGGAGGGAGGCAGGGCATTGGCTGGTTGGGAGAGTCAAGGAGGCATTTGTTTGGGCTGGGTTGAATGGGACCACACTGGGTCCTCACTGGGAAAAGAGAGCAGCTGGGGTCCCAGTGAGCAGGTGTGCAAACGGGGCTAACACCCACGGTTCATCTTAAGACTCTTTGAGAGGAGCCTCTGTATTCCAGAACTTGCTCCGGAGACAAAGTGCCATCCTGCCCCAGATCATGTCACTCCTTGTAGAGTTCCATCTTGCCTTGGATAGTGCGCAATGATTCTCTTTTGCTACAATGCAATGTTTTCTGAGACACCTCCTGAGTCACCTCTTGCCTCCCCTTTGAGCTCTCTGGTCAGCTAGCACTTTAGTCTAGGAGGCCTTGAGAGGCTTTTACAACTAGCTCTTCTGGGACCCTGAGGAGATTCCTAGCTGACTCTGCTGCCCAGAGCACCAGAGAAGCTGAGATGCCAAGTTCTCTGTGATAATCAGCCCTCGTAGTCAGGGATCTGTTTGGTGCTTTGCTGTTATTCTTGGGTCAGAGCTGCCTCCTCCCCACAGCCTTCTGGTGGACCCAAGGTCCATCCCCAGAACCCACATTAAGTAAGATAGGAATGATGTGCTTGTCATCCTAGCTCTGGGGCATACTGACTAGCTAGCCTAGCCTAATGGTGAACCCTAGGCCAAGAAGAGACCTTATCTCAAGAAACAAGATTGATGGATCCTGAGGCATGATACCCTAGGTTGACTTTGACCTACACACACACACACACACACACACACACACACACACACACACACACACACACACCCCACTACCATCACCACCAACAACAAAGAAGCTGGGTATGATGGTTTAAACCTGCAGTTCCAGCACTTGGGAGCCTAAGGCAGGAGGATTGCTGTGAATTTGAGGCCGGCCTGAAATATATAGTAAAATTAAGCCCAGCCCAGAATACAGAGCAACATACTGAGAGATTCTGTCAGAGAGCGGGAGAGAGAGAAGCTTCCGAGAGCAGTTCAAAGTACTCTGTGTCCTCTGTCACTTGGGTTGCGTCACCACCTCGTAGGCCAACATCCTGGACACCGGAGTGTATTGTTTGAGTTAAAGACCTTCTCCAGTGTAACTGTAGTATAGCTTTGACAGGGATGACAGCAATATTGATCTGGACTTTCTGGGCCATAGACCTCCTGGAATCTCATGAGTTGTGTATGCTGTATGTAGTTGTTCCTGTGCATCTGTGTGCACCAATGGAAGCCAGAAGTTGATGCTGAATCGTCCTTCTCCTTCACCCACCACCTGTTATTTTGAGGCAAGGTCTCTCACTGTACCTGAAGCCCATGGTTGTGGCTGGGCTTCAGGGATTTCCCTCTCTCCACCCCATCAGTGCTGTGGTTAGATCGGCATGCACCACCATACATAGTTTATGTGATGCTGGCTTTGTGCATGTTATTGGAACCTGAACCTGAGTTCTCTAGAAGAGCAGCAAGGGTTTTTAGCCACTGAGCCATCTCTGCAGTTTCTTCTTGTTCTTTTGATGTTTTTGTAATTTATTGAGAATTTCCTTTTTTCCCAAAACAAAAAGATGGTCAAGGCTTATCTTGTGCAGTTATCGCTCCAAAGAGCACAGCTTGGTTTTTGTTGAAGTAGAGGAAAGATAACCAGTTGTGAAGAATCCAGGTGCCCAGGTTCACTGAAGCCATTCTTCAGCCATAGGAGGGAGGACACTCGGGCCTAGGAGTCTGTTTCCCTCTAAGTCACCGGCGGACAATGTTAACACTCGATGCTCAAGTGGCGACACCTAGTGGTAGTTTTTAAACATGCAGGGCCAGTAACATCTGAGCCTTGAATGTGGGATTAAAAGGGTGCCAGTTGTGTCTGGGCTCTTTCCTCAGTGTTGTGACCCCGGCTGTTGCCTGTCCTGCTTTTATTAGTCTATCTTTCTGTCCCTGGCCCCCTCTCTGTAGGATGAAAACCTAATAACTGGGTACAATGGGAGCTGGAAGCTTCTCAACCTCAAGGCAGGGTTTGCCCTAGGAGTCTGGACGCTCTCCTCACAACTAATGTCTCCGTTATTATGACCAGTATTCCCTGCTGGAGTCTCTCAGATGAAGAGTATGTCAGTGAACATTTGTAAAGGATTTTCCAGACCTTGGAAATTGCTTGCTATCTAATACCAAGCAGTTAACTACTTGTTTAAAAGATGGAGGTGAAGGAACTGGAGAGATGGCTCTGTCGGTAAGAGCACTGTCTGCTCTTCCAGAGGACCTGGGTTTGACTCCCAGCATCCACATGGCTGCTCACAACTATCTGTAACTCCAAATCCCAGGGTACGGCGCCGCCTTCTGCCCTCTGTGGGCATTGAACACACACAGTGCACAGACATACGTGTAGGCAAAACCCCTGTACATAGAAAACAGACATGAATAAACCTTAGAAAGACAGGGGGAACTATATCCACATGGGAGGAATGAGAGAAGATGGACAGTTCTGTTCCATGATTTTCTGCCCACATGAAAGGTGCGACCATTGTCTCTCCCCTGGGTGAGGATGTGGCAGGGCACAGCTTCCGGGAGGGAGGGGGTAAGAGGATGAGTGGCGCCCGAGGGTGAGAGCAGCTGGAGCAGAGCAGAGCCAGCAGAAAGCTGGGAAACTTCTTCCCCGAACTAGACAAACCCTGTAGGACAAGTGGGATCCCTCCTCCTATTTCGGCCTCATGAGACTTGTTGCCCTGACAACCCCCCCTTTTTTTTTTTTACCAACAAGGAAACTGAGTTTTTGTGAGGTTACACAATGTGTTCCATGTCACACAGCTCCTGAATGGGGGAAGTTGACCCCAAATGATGTGCTCATAACCGACTGGCTTTGCTTGCAGGTTCCTGGGTGACTTTACTACAGCCTCCTGCAGCCCTGACCAACCACGGAGAGGGATGGGAGAGCTGGGAAAGATGGCAGAGGGAGGGTGTCGGTTCTCCTGCACACTTACCCATTGCTAACCCATCTCTTCTAGGCCTCCCTGGTCCTGCAGGTGTCCTACACGCCACCCCCAGGAGCTGTGCCCTTGTTCCCGCCACCTGCTTCTCTGGCACCCTCTCCAACACTGCCTGACATGGACATGGTGGCTGGTGAGGAGCCCACCTACCCCCTGATAGGCAGGGTCCCCAGAAAGATGGCCAACAGGTCTCCTCAATCCTGGGGTCAGGAGATGGCTAGTGTGGAGACAGAAGTGGTGGGTGGAAAAGAAGAGGCAGGAGACAGCTCCCTAACAAGGCTTAGGATGGAGACCCCTACTCCCCAAATCTCAGCCGCCTGGGAAGGGCGGGGTCTGGTCTGTGCTCTCCACTGCCCAGCTCTGGAGATGAGTGTGACCCGAGGCCTAATGCTCTCTGCCTGGCACCCAGCAGTGATAGACTCTAACGGAAGAGCTACTCTCCCCACCCCCACCCCATGAAATAGCCCTGAGCCAAAGTTAAGGGACATGAGTTTCCATCTTGCCTTTGACTCTGGGCAGCATGGCTGTGGGGGTGAATGTGAGGTGAGCAGACTGAGGGAGTGAGCTGGCTAGGTCCTGTGCCTGCCTCAAGCTTTCGCTAGGCTGTCGGTGAAGATGCAGGCGGAGGAGCCTGACCAGCCAATGGTGCCTGGATAGTTAGCCTGACAGGGCAGCCCAGGTTAGAAGCAGCTGAGAAGAGACAGTGAACGTTTGCTTAGGAGAAGGTTCTAGAGTTTATCTTCTGGTGAAATGGAGGAGGGGGCACAGAAGCAAGTTATCATAAAATCTTGAGCAGCCCTTGCCCTCCCTGGGTAACTCGGAACCTGTCTTGTTAGGTTTCTGTGGAGAGGGAAGCAGAGGGAAGTCTTGTTGGCTCAGCACTGCCCAGGCCTGGAGATCACTGGGTTGGGAATCTTGAACTGGCGAGCGCCAGCTGGGCTAGGCTCACGGACTGCTGAGGGCTGTTTCTGATTTGGGGGAGGGACGAGGCACAGAGATCCCAGATGCTCTGAGCTTGACCAATCAGAGGAGGTGCCCAGCTCTGCTTAGTTGGCAATGAGAAGGGCCAGCCAATTCTGAGCATGGTACCCATCCAGGCTGGGTGGGTGAGGATATCAGAGGTGAGGGTGGGGCTGCAGAAGATGGGCTTCTCTCATCCCAGCTCCTCCTGCCCCTCCCCACTTGGGCTATGCCCTGCTGCATGCCAGGTGGGGGACAGAGCCGGGCTGAAACTTGGTCCCTGCTCAGTGACAGCACCATGGACACAAGATACTCTGGGAAGAAGTGGCCGGCCCCCACGGGTGAGACACGGCCAGACCCTTCCATCTGTAACTATCTCTTCTGGCGAGGCCAGAAAGGCCTGTTCTCAGGGCTGAGGAGGGTGGGTCAGGGCCATCCTGTCTTCTTTCTGCTGACTAACTACTCTCTGTTTTCAAGGGGCCAGCGTGGCCGCTGTCCCTCTTTGACCTCATCCATCCTGGGGACGGGCGGGCAGGCTTAGGGAGTGGGGTCACGGCATGTATGCTCTTTGGTCCGTCCTCTGTTGGACTGAGGCCTCAGGGCAGGGCCAAAGAGACACCATGCTTATGAGGCACCTGTCCCCACAGACACAGGAGGGGAGGAAGACACTGAGGACCAGGGGCTGACTGGAGATGAAGCTGAGCCATTCCTGGATCAGAGCGGTGCTGTGGGCCCAGGGGGACCAACCACACCCAAGAAGCTACCTTCCCACCCTCCTCCCCACCATCCAGGGGGTAAAAGAAAAAGAAGCTCAGCCCCACCTAGAAAGCTGCTGTCGGACAAGCCACAGGACTTCCAGGTGACAGAGGGGCCCTCTGTGGCCCCTGCCTCCTCCTTTAGTCCATCAGCAGTTGCTAGCATCCTGGGCCTGGCTGGGTTGACTAGCCTTAGGATGTTGTGCTGGAGCCCCAGAGGCCTCCCACGAAGAAGCTAGGCTGCCCTGAATACTGGCAGCTGAATTGGGAGTTTGTGTTTTGGGGTCTCAGAGCATGTCTCTGCCCAGTCTCCAGGAGTTTGATGTACAAACAAAGGAACAATGAGTGAATGAGATTAGCCTAGCTCTGCATCTCCTTTGTTTGGGTCCCTGGCCTAGGGCTAGCTCCCTGCTCTCCATCCAGCAAGGGCAGGCATGAGTAGCTCCAGCAGCAGCAGCAGCAGCAGCAGCAGCAGCAGCAGCAGCAGCAGCAGCAGCGTCCTCTGAGCTTTTCCCAATATTAATGACATTTATTTATTTATTTATTTATTTATTTATTTATTTATTTATTTATTTATTTATTGTGTGTGTTGGGGTGGAGCGTACAAATGCCCCTGTGAGAAGCGTGGCGGTCAGAGGAAAGCTGGTGGGGGCTGGTTCTCTTCTTCCTTATGGATCCTGGGGTATGAACACAGACTATCAGACGTGGCAGCAAGTGCCTTTACCCACAGGGTCATCTCTCTAGCTTAGTATTTAAAAAATTAAAATTATATATTTAATCATATGTGTTATGTCCCTGGGTGTCTGCACATGTGTGTGCCACAGCATGTGTGGAGGCTGGAGGACAACTTTCTGCGCATCCTCTTCTACCATCTCCCTAGCCCTGTTTTGTTTTTGGAGACAGAATCCCATGTTGCTCAGGCCGACCTCTAACTACCGTGTGCCTGAGAATGACATTGACCCCTGGATCCTCCAGCTCTGCTTCCAAAGGGCTGGATTTAGGTCTGTGTGGCCATCAGGCCCAGCCAAGGTTCTCAGAGAAATAGACCTCTGTCCCCATTCAGAGCTGCTGAACCAGGTGCCTGAGTCTGAGGAGTTGTGAGGAAGAAAAATCATCCCAAGGTCGAGGCTAGCCTGTGCTACATACTGAGTACCAGACCAGTCTAGTCTCAGAGTAAGCTATTTAGGAAAACAATAACAATCGTAGGGTAGGTATTGATAGGGTCTCAGATGGGATCTGTCCTAAGGAAAGCAGGGATGGATCTGTCCTTGTCCCAGGAGATTTTATGTAGGCACCATGTTTGGAGCTGTCTCACAGTTCTTACGAGGAACTATGGGCTTTTCTAGATGCAAGGGGGAGGTTGGTAGAAAATGTGATTGGTTTTGTAGTGTTCTTTCTAGAAGCTTTTGGTAGTTCTCCCAAAAGTCATCAGAGAGCGGGTCCTGAGGTTTTTGACTCTTGGGGCCAGCAGGTGGCCTCCCTTCTTTCCTTTTGCTTATCCCTTCTCCTGACTTTCAGATCAGAGTCCAGGTGATAGAGGGGCGTCAGCTGCCTGGTGTGAACATCAAGCCTGTGGTCAAAGTCACAGCTGCTGGCCAGACCAAGCGGACTCGCATCCAGAAGGGAAACAGCCCACTCTTCAATGAGGTGAATGGCCCCAGGCATCAGGCAGAACAATGACAGCCCTTGAGAAGAGGGCCATTATCAAAAGAGCTGATACCAGGGCATGTGTCCAAGAGCATTCTCTTGTGGTGTCAACTTTGAATATGTGAGCCAAGACCAGTGTAAACTATCAGAGGACTTGGAGAGCCCTGCTCCCCACAATGCAAGCATCCTTGTCCTTGAAGTGCTACCCTCTGTGAGGTAGAGATGGGACAGCCAGGCTTATTAGGTCCCTAGACGTTGGCACTGGTCAGCTGAGCTCACTAGTCTCAACTCAGGCTTGAACCTTGGTGGGTGTCCACAGCCCCTCTGCTTAGCCTGAGGGTCAGAGATGCTGATTCTCCCGCTTCCATTCTGGACCAACAGACTCTTTTCTTCAACGTGTTTGACTCTCCCTCGGAGCTGTTTGATGAGCCCATCTTCATCACGGTAGGTCTCAGCCATCAAAGTAGTCTTCAGGGGTTGTGGGTATGTATGCATGATAGCACACAACGGTGTGATGTGATATTCACAGACGTGCCTGCCATTGTGCCTGTAAGCCTGTGTATGTGAGAGAGAGAGAGAGTATGTGTGTGTGTGTGTGGGGGGAAGCTTGACTCCTGGGTGATTGAGTGACTCCCAGAAGCTCTGCCAGTGTCAGATAAACACCCGTGTGCCTCAGGTTGGAGGCCTGGAGCGCCTGGCTTTTGGCTTGCTTTCTCTGTCCGTTCTGTGGTCTCAGATTCCTTCATGCCGCTGGGAAGGGTTGTGTGTTAGATGTGTGGGTCCACCTCTGCCGTGTGCTCATATGATTCTGCACAATGCTCCGTCATTTCCCTGTGCCTTTGTCCTTTGATTTGTGAGGTGGAGGTCATGTTAGTATCTACCCACAGGGTTCTGTGAGGTGAGACATTGCTGAGCTCCATTTCTGGGATGGAGATGGTTCCAGCTGCTGGCTGCTGTTGTCTGGGAGGGGCCTGGTCAGAGCCACTCTCTCACAGGAAGCTGTTCTTTCTTTGCAGGTGGTGGATTCACGCTCCCTTAGGACAGATGCCCTCCTTGGCGAGTTCCGGGTAATTGTTTTTTTATTTGGAAGCAGTCAGTTCTCACTTCCTGTACACGGCCAGGCTATGCTGGGAGAGTCTGGTTTCAACCCATCTCCCCCAAAACTCCAACTCAGGAAACCGTTCACCAAAGGTAGAGAAATAAAACATTTCATTTTAGGAAGAGTTCTTTTCTTATAGTTCAGGCAGGCCTCAAACTTATGGTGATTCTCCTGCCTCAACCTCCAGCAGGCTGGAAGTACAGGGGAGTGAGCAACCATGTGCAGCCTCCCTTTTATTATTAATTATGCATTTGCCAGGAGGGGATGTGTGTCATAGGCAATGTCTGGGACTGGAAAGACAGAGGAAATCAAGTGGGTGGAGTACACCTTCAATCACATTCCCGTAGTCAGGGAAGGGGCTGGAGAGCACCCCCACACCAGCATGACACCACCACCCCAGCATGGTATCCACCCCAGCATGGTACCCTCACCCCAGCCAGCACCCCCACCCCAGCATGGTACCTCCACACCAGCATAGCACCCCTACCCCAGTGTTGTACCCCCACCCCAGAATGGAACCCCCACCCCAGCGTGGCACCCCCACCCCAGTGTGGCACCCTTACCCCAGCATGGCATCCCCACTACAGGCAGAGTTTCTTTGTGTCTCAATAGCTGCTCCCAAATAATCACAATGAGGCTTAATATTAATTGTAAATGCTTGGCTAATAGCTCAGGCTTGTTACTAAATAACTCTTACATTTTAAATTAACTCCTATTTCTTACCTATGCCCTGCCACATATGCTCTGCTCTCAGTATGACAAGTTCATCCCCTTCTCTCCACATCTCCTCCCAATTCTGAAAGACCTTCCTCCTCTTCTTTGGGCTTTCTTTTTTCTGCAAGTCCTGCCTAGCTTC
The DNA here is from genome assembly GCF_000317375.1 of Microtus ochrogaster. Classification (NCBI taxonomy): domain Eukaryota; kingdom Metazoa; phylum Chordata; class Mammalia; order Rodentia; family Cricetidae; genus Microtus; species Microtus ochrogaster. Next base: position 481,628 of record NW_004949160.1, read on the forward strand.
TACCTGTCCAGCTATTGGCTAGTCAGCTTCTTTATTAACCCAATCACAGTGACATATATTCACACAGTGTAAAAGAATATTCCACACCCTCATCCAGGCACAACACCCCCACCCTAGCACAGAGTCCTTTCTAGGCTCCTGTGGAAATTAGGGTGACCATCTGTGTGAGCTAGTTCTCTTTATTCAGAGTTTAAAAACAAAACTTTGTCCTTTGTGACAGGTTGTTTAACATCTTGGAGCTTGGTACCCTCAGAGGTCAGGCTCCCAGATGTCTCTGACCTTCCTTCATATTTTCCTTTGGAAGTGGAGCCTGGGTCCTTGAATGGTTTCCCACAGTTTCATGCTAACTTCCTTCCTGAAATGATACACTGCAAAGAGCTGGAGAAAGTACTTACACTCCCATTTTCCTGAGGTCAGCGTGTGACAGAGAGGGAGCAAACTCTACCCTTGTCTCCACCAGAGGGAATTAACACCCCCTTTTAAGTTCCCCTTTATCTCCGTACCCTGGAAGGGAAGCAGCCCAGTCCATACCCATGGCTATCTTGTGTGTCTTGGTTACTTTTTATTGCTGTGATAAGACACCATGACCAAATCAACTTATAAAAGAAAGCATTTGATTTGGGCTCACAGTTCCAGAGGGTTGTTCCATGATCATCACATCGAGGAGCATGGTGGCAGGCAGGCAGGCATGGCTGTGGAGCAGTAGCTGAGAACTTACATCTGATCTTCAAGCAGAAGCAGAGAGAGCGAATTGGGAACCACTTGGGCCTTTGAAACCTCAAATCGCACCTTCAGTGGCACACCTCCTCCAACAGAGCCACACCTCTAATCCTTCTCAAACAGTTCTACCAAGTGTGGACCAAGCATTCAAATATATGTGTCTGTGGGGATCATTTCACTCCCATCACCCTCTTGCACAATGCAGTTCTCTGCTCCCTGACCTCATCTTCCCCATGGGTCTAGAGTGGAGTTCTCATGGGCATCCAGGAGAAGGAGCCTGCCCTGGCCTGCGTACTTTTCTTGGTGGCCAGGAGTTGGACAATGGACAGTCCACCTCTAAGTTAGTGAGTCCTGGAAACCCCAGGGTGAATTTAACAGATCTTATAAACCAAAAATATTGGGGCTGGAGAGATGACTCAGGGGTTGAGAGCACTTGGTACACTTGAGGAGGACCTGGGTTTAGTTCCCAGCATCCACGTGGCAGTTCCTAACCATCCATAATGCCAGTTCCAGGGGTGCTGATGCCTTCTCTGAACTCCACAGGCACAAGGCGCATATGTGGTACACAGATATACATGCAAGCAAAACACTCGTACACTTATAATGAAAGTAAACAAATCTTAAAAAATACATTAAGTGGCATTATGTAGCTATCCATTCAGCTCTTGGATAGATTGCTTAGTCTGTTAAAGATTTATTTATTTTTATTTTATAGATACGGTGTTTTGCCTGCATATGGTCTGTGCTTTGTGCTTTGCTTGTATATATGTGTGTTCTGGTTTGCCTTTTTTTTTTTTAGCAGTTGAAGAATGGCATTTATTGGGGGTGAGGAAATATACATACAGCAGACACACAGAGAAAATGAAGCTCTGCCAAGTAGAGGAGGGGACTCAGGAAGTCAAAAAATCCTTTGTTTGATTATGCCCTTTCTCTATTTCAGATGGATGTGGGCACCGTGTACAGAGAACCCCGTGAGTTCCTATCCCCTTGGCCAAATCCTGACATCCTGGTCCTAGAGCTGCTCGGAGACACTCATTTGTGTGTGGGGGGACTCCCTTTTTCTTCCTGATGCTTTTGAACTTGGAGGGGAGGGTCTGCACTTGGAAGGGTAGGCAGGGATTTCTCTTCCATGAAAGCAAGTCCTCAGGAGCATCGTCACTGGGCTTCTTCAGGGGTGACTATCCCAGAAGGTTATGGCTAGGGTAGCAGCTAGAGCCTGGGCTCCCTCCAGAATCACTTTACGCTTTTCCTTGTTTGCCTGGTGATTTACCAAAGAAATGGGTGGGAAAGGCCCATGTTTGGCTTTTATTACCTCTTGTAGAAGTTCTCTTCTCTGACACACAAATGTCTAAAGTACTTTTTGATTCTTGATTAAAAAATGAGAATCTCTGAGACACTCATTGTCCCTATCAGTAGTCACGGATGGTGTCATGGTGTCTTTAGTACTCCAGGAAATCTGGCCCTGCTGAGGAGCCAGCGCATCCTGAGGAGAGCTCTTGGTTTCACACATGGGGTGTGAAGTCTGGTCCCTCTTCTGGTCAGGTCTTCTGTCTTGCCCTAAACATGGCAGACAGGACCTTCCTCTGTCTCCTGCAGGACATGCTTATCTCCGCAAGTGGCTGCTGCTCTCAGACCCAGATGACTTCTCTGCAGGGGCCAAAGGCTACCTCAAAGCCAGCCTGTGTGTGTTAGGGCCCGGAGACGAAGCTCCTGTGAGTACGCTCCTCACAATACCTGGTCCAACACCATACAGAACCCCGGGCTTGGTGTCTTCTTCTCTGAAAGGGGTGCATGGTGATCGTGAGAACCGCATAACCATAGAAAATATGAGTAATGAACAAACCACTCGAAACCCTGCTGCCCGGAGAGAGCCGTTATTAATTAGCTTCACACATCCTTCTCAAAGGGCGTGCGTGTCTAGTTTTCCTAGACAAAGGCCAAGTTGTTCTTTTAACGCTCAGTCGTGGCCCGATTCTCTGCCTGGGGAGATGTTGTGATCGTCTTGACCTGTCAGGAAGGCTGAAGTGAGAGGCGGTCTGAGTTAGCAAATGCCAGCATCTTGCATGCTCGTGAAGAGGCTCAGATCCTCATGGAGGACAAGTGAGGAGCTAATTGGACTTAAATGGAAAGGTTTGTTTGTTTGCTTGTTTGTTTTTGTTTTGGTGTTTCTGGGGATTGAACCCAGGGCCGTGCACGTGTTGAGGTGCGCTCTACCACTGAGCTACATCTCCCACCCTCCTTTTTCCTTTTATTTTGAGACGTGGTCTCACTAACTTGCTCAGATTGGCCTTAGTTTGCCTTGTAGCCCAGGCTTTGACCTTATGAGTCTTCTGCCTCAGGCTCCCTCACTAGCTGGGATGATGTGGCCACACTGCCTGGCCTTCCTTGCAAATGACACAATCCTGTAGTATGCGTAGAACACCATGTTCCTGTGAGGGCTGTGTGGTGAGACCATTGTTTTCAAAACTCTCAGTAGCTTTGCGGCCAGAGGAGGCATGCGGCTGTGCAGGAGCGTGGAGGTGGGTGGGACAGGAGCGGTGGCAGCAGCGAGAGGTGGAGAGGGTGAGAGGAGGGGCAGCTCAGCCTCTTCAATGTTGTTGGAGCAGGAGCTAGAATAACGGGCTAGTCTGGAAACACTCATAGAATCAGAGGTAACAGAGAAGTACACCCCACATTAAGAAGAGGAGCCATGGGCCATCCCTCTCTCTCCCTCCACTGTCAATGGGCTTGTGTGCCTCTCTCTCCTCCAGCTGGTTCAGCCGGCCCTTCTTCATCACCCTTGCTCCTGTCTTCTGTACTCCAACTTCTTTCTCCTTCCCCAGAACCAAACACTCAGTCCTCCTCTTCCAGGCCCTCTTCCTCCGTCTTTCGGGCCACTCTCACCTCCTTGTAGACACAGGGAATTAGAGGAGATGAATATTTTCTTCTAATTTGAGATGAATATGCTCCTAGCAAATGCTTGCCACAGATGCTGAAGTGGGCTTCAGCGTGGGAGACAGGCTGAGCAAGCAGCGGGTCACAGCCTTTTTGGGGTAGCTTGCCAAGGCTGCTGGGCCAAGCTGACCTCACTTCCCTCTGCCCCTCCACTGCCTACTGCCTGCCCTAAGGAGCCACGAGATGGCCCATGTTTACCGTTGTGCAGCGTTGATGCCTTCGCTGGCACAGATGCATGTTCTTTCTGCAAAGGAGTGAGATCTAGGGAGCAGAGCCTCACTCCACCTTAACTGGGGTGCCTCACCCTTTGGCGCCATGCTGACTCCGGGGTCATGGGTCAATATTTGTGTGAGTGAACCCACGCTCCTACAGATGGAGCATCCAGACAGCTGTAACTACCACATTGCTGTGTAACTGGAGTGGGGGTGGAGTACCCGGGAAAGGGGACCCTTGCAGTTGGCTTGGATGCCTGCCGTGTATGCCAGTTGGCAACAGTTAGTGTTGAAGATGGTCGCCTCGCAACTAGGGAGTGTGAGTGTCATGGTCCCACTGCTCTGTTGAGGTCTAAGCCAATCGAAGGCCTAAGAGGTTCAGGAAGCACCCTTCATTGGAGTGCATGATATCCAGGGGCTGGTGAGGGATCCTGTGTGTTTTCTTCGTAGCTGGACAGGAAGGACCCTTCTGAAGACAAGGAGGACATTGAAGGCAACCTGCTTAGGCCCACTGGCGTTGCCCTTCGTGGAGCCCACTTCTGTCTGAAACTCTTCCGGGCTGAGGACTTACCACAGAGTGAGTGTGGCGCCCCCTTCTGGAGGCTGACAAGAGGCTCCTGCCTGGCGGTTTAAAGCATGGACCCTGAGCCACAGTCTCCTTCCTGGGGAAAGGAGAGGCCTAGGCCCTTTCTCGGTGTTTCTATCCCCAGGGACTACCCTGCTGTTCATTCCCTTCCTCCTTTTGATCCGGCTTCCTCCCCTAGGATCTGTTAGCGTTGCCAATGATACCTGCCTTTTGCTGTCTGGCTGATGTTACAAGCCCTTATGTGATGTACCTCTCCTAACAGTGGTGCACTCAACAAGAGCAGCTGGGTTCTAATGGAAAGCAATACATACAGGAGGGCTTGGGTAGCTGCTGCAGCCTTGAGAGCAATAACTGCCCAGTGGCTCTGCTCCGGCTTTCCCCAGCCTGGTCTGGTGGTCTTGTGGAAACAGGAAGTCTTAGACTAACATTAGACCCTTTTTATTTTCTTTTTAAAGTAAGATTGGCCTACAGGATGGCCTGCAGATGGATCACTGTGGTCATGGTGTTGAGGAAATGCCACCAGGCACCCAGAGTGTTTGCACTGAGTCAGCCCACAGTCAGTCACTATATGTGACAGACTCTGAAGCCTGGTGTGAGGGGACAGTGACAGATGTGTGTTTGGGGAGGGGCAACTGCTCCCTTCTTCATGGGAAGCCCGAACTGACTCTCTCATGAGGGACCACAACCTGTCACTTTGGTAGTCCTGATACTGCCCGGAGACACAGGGATGGCTGGGGCTGGAGGGGGCTGGGGCTACTGATGGAGGAGGTGATGTGGGATGGGGGCTGGAGGCTTAGCAGGTGGGCAGAGACATAAGACAGTTGATTCAAGAGGGTAGAGCCGACAGGCAGTGACCCATATATCATGGGGACATTAGGTATAGAGGAGGCATGGGCAAGCGGTGACAGATGTGTCTCTTCTCCAGTGGATGATGCCGTGATGGACAACGTCAAGCAGATCTTTGGCTTTGACAGCAACAAGAAGAACTTGGTGGATCCCTTTGTGGAAGTCAGCTTTGCTGGGAAAATGGTGAGGAGCAGACGTCTGAGGGGTTGTGGGGGGAGGAGGCGGCCATGGGTGGAGAGTCCAGACAGAGCGGGGTACCCCTGGCAGGGTTGCACAAAGAGGACCCTCTGGAAGCAGCATACCCAGGTTGGCTCTCTAGGCTGCTCCCCCTGAAAATGGACAGGTGTGCCCAGATGCCCAGGCTGTAAGTAGCTGTGACTGAACAGAGAGGAGGGGTAGATGGTGGCAGAGAGAGGAGGATTTGGGAGTATGGAGTAAGCATGTGAGAGAAAGAGGTGAAATACATACGACAGAAATTAAAAAATGAACTTGTTTATTTATGTGTATGTGTTCCTGGGTGGAGGGCACAGCCACAGTGCACATGTGGAAGCCAGGGGATAACCTATGGGAGTTGGTTCGCTCATTCTTTCTCAGTTGAACTCAGGTCGTCAGGCTTGGCACCAACCACTTTTACCCGCTGTGCCGTCTTGCTGGCCTGTAAAAAATATTTGTGTGCATGATATGTGTTTGTTTGGGCAGGCATGCCTTGGTGTGTGTGAGGTGAGAGGGTATCTTTGTGGAGTTGGCTTTCTTCTTTCACTATGGGTTCTGAGGATCAAACAAAGTTTACCAGACTATCGGGTCACGTGTCAACACACACACACACACACACACACACACACACACACATGCATGCACACACACACATGCATGCACACACACACATGCACATACATCACTCATATTAAGCTTAAGGAACACATGGATTGTTTGTCTTTCTGAGTCTGGCTGATTTCACCTAATAGTTGCTGTTAAGTTCCCCTCACTTTCCTTTGACCGCCATGATTTCCTTTTCTTTAAGGTTGTGTAGAACTCCAGTGTATTTGCACCACGTTCTCATTTCCACGCATCTGTCAAGGCAGGGAGACTCTTCTTCAAAGTGTGAGGAAGCATAGTAATTGTTTTCACACAGTTATGGCAGAAGGCAGACACACAGAGAGAGGTGTCTGCTGGTCACCCAAGGGGTCACTTGCTCCTCCCTTCCTCCTTGCAGCTTACCTTCCTGCCCAGGTAATGGCATCTGTCCCTGTTGACTTCTGTCCCACACCCCACAGCTTCAGCATTGTTTGTAGGTATCACAGTATCTCCTGCAGCCGTGGCCACACCCAGGCTCCAGTGCAGCCTAGCTGCAAGGGACTCCACACAGCTCTCTTTGGCTGACTCTTCTCTTCCCTGCCAGACATCCTCATGCTCTGATCTATAATACCTGTGGCCCTTTTGAGAAACTCTCCCCCCAGGTACCTTCCTCACATGAGACTCGATCTTAAGGACGCCACCATCCAAGGTGGAGTTTGTGGGCTGGCCTCTTATCCTGTCTCTTTTCTCTTTCATATCCACATGCCAAGTCTAGCTCTCAGCCATCACCCAGGACCAGCCTTTCCTAGCCACGGTGTCTCCTCAGCCACTACTCTCTCTTCTCAGGACCACACAGCAGTCACTTTGCCACCATCTTCCAGTTCAGGACAGGGACTTTTTGGAGAACCTAGGCCATTTATCCAAATTCTGGATTTTCTGATTGTTTTCTTTGGCATTTCCTTACTTCTTTGGCTCCTGTATTTCCTGGGCACTGAAGGTGGGTGGTTACCTTCAAAGGACTTTGCCTGGAGCTCACCACAGGCCATGCTCCCTACATTGTGTTGCAACATGACAGAAAGCCACAGTGCCATATGTCCCATCCCCTTTGGTTAATCCTCTACCTTCTGATCTAACCTGTATAAAGGCAAATGCCCCTCTTTGCAATTGACAGGTATTCCTAGGGTGACATCTTGATTCCCTGGGGATGTCCAATGTCCCAGTACCATCTGACCTGATACACTGAGTGTCCCCCCACCTCTGCCTGAATAAGTCACTGTTTAGGGTTACCCAGTGCCCATTTTCTCATTTCTAGACATTTGTTCTATTTAAAAATTTTAACTTTTTTGAATGTGCATTAATGAACTTGTGTGCGTGTGTTTGTGTGTTGCCTGTCCTTATACATGCACAAAAGCTGAAGGAGGCTGTTGGGTTTCCTGTTCTGTCGCTTCCTATTCTTGATACAGAATCTCTTACTGAAACTGGAGCCAGGTTGTCAGTTGTTGAGCCCCAGTGATCCTTCTGTCTCCGTTCTTACACAGGGACAGGGTTATAGGTGCTTGCAGCCAAGCCTAGCTTTTTACATGGTTGCTGGGGATTTGAACTCAGGTTCTTACAATTGTTCAGAGAGCCCTCTTTCCCTCTGAGCCCGTTCTCCTTGGATTTTAAAAATACATTTTTTTAATTGTTTGAGATTATAGTATAATTACATCATTTCTCATTTTTTTCCCCTCTTCCAAAACCCCCACAAACCAACCTCTTTCAAATTCATGGCCTCTATATTGGATAACCAATCAGCATGCTCTTTCCTGGGGAAGACTATTTATCTGTATCCCAGCATTCTTTAGTTGTCTGTAGTTCTTTGTCTAGGGTTGAGGCCTCATGGGCTTTCCCCTTTCATGTTAGCATGTGTCACTCTTATTCAGGTCATGTTTATGCATTCATGTTGGTGAGACTTCATGGGCATAGCTTTTCACACTCCTAGGAGACACAGTCTCACAGTGAAATCCCCCTTCTGGCTCTTACATCTTTCCAACCTGTCTTTGGCAACGATCCCAAGCCCTGGAAGCTGTATCGATGATGCCTCAGTTGGGCCTGGACTCCACAACTCTGCATTTTGATTGGTTGTGGTTTTCTTTGATGGTCTCCATCTGTGACAAAGAGAACCCCCATTCTTTGATGGGGGTTGATTTTGGCTAGCCTAGAACTTGCTTTGGATGAGAATGAACTTTGAAGCTGAGGATGACTTTAAACTTTTGATCCTCCTGCCTCCACCCCTGGAGTTCGAGGTTTATGTGGTGCTAAGGATTGAACCCAGGGCTTCATGTGTGCTAGATGAACACTTTCCTAACTGGGCTATAGTGTCAACCTGCCCCTGTCCTGTTGGCTGTGGGGAGCCTCTGTGGTACCCCCTCACCCTCCAGAACCTAATACAGAGACTCAGAAAAAGCGTCCAGTTACTTAGCTTTCCAGCTTGCTCCCTCTGAGGTGACAATGTTCTCTGCAGACCCTTGCTGATCACAGGCAGGGGTTGATTTGGTCTTGGGGTCTGTGTGTGCTGCTTCAGAGCTGGCCTCCCCAATGGCAGCATGCATGAAGGAAGCAGGGAAACCAAGTTTTCCTGGACATCTGTGCTTCAAGGCTGAGGATTTGACTTTTCCATTGACAGTCGGGAAAGGTCATGTCTGCTAGGAAGCTTGATTGTTTTATCCACGGTTCTAGTGTGCTGCATTTGCAGCTCCATCCCCTCTCCTTCAGGTCGCCTACTTGCCTTGGTGCCCAGGCTGAGTGCTGTGGTCCGTGTCCCTAGTGTGTCACCAGCACCCGTGATCTCTCTGTGCTCTTACTTCTCTGATGTTCTCTGATCTCCCTAGACTGCTGGTGTCTAGCGGGGGTGGCTTGGGAGACTGGATAAAGTTAAAGCAGGCACCACCCTGTGGTCTTGTTTGAGAGGGAGGATGGGGGCTGAGGAGTGAGCTGACAGGGAGGGGCAGCTAACTGCTTCTCTGGTCTTTAGGCCTTCCTGTCCTCTTTTCCGCCCTAAGCCCTGTCCTCATCCCATCCCATCTCCCCTGACCCTCATCCCATCCCGTCTGCCCTGACCCTCATCCCATCCTGTCTCCCCTGACCCTCATCCCATCCCGTCTCCCCTGACCCTCATCCGTCTCCCCTGACCCTCATCCCATCCCGTCTCCCCTGACCCTCATCCCATCCCATCTGCCCTGACCCTCATCCCATCCCGTCTCCTCTGACCCTCATCCCATCCCATCTCCCCTGACCCTCATCCCATCCCGTCTGCCCTGACCCTCATCCCATCCCGTCTCCCCTGACCTCATCCCATCCCTTCTTCCCTGACCCTCATCCCAT
>NW_004949160.1:491328-492910 GCF_000317375.1 Microtus ochrogaster
CTCATCCCATCCCGTCTCCCCTGACCCTCATCCCATCCCATCTGCCCTGACCCTCATCCCATCCCGTCTGCCCTGACCCTCATCCCATCCCGTCTGCCCTGACCCTCATCCCATCCCTTCTGCCCTGACCCTCATCCCATCCCGTCTCCCCTGACCCTCATCCCGCTTTCCCACAATTCTCACCCCATTCTTACCATTCCCCATTTCTGTCTCTGGTTCTAAGCTTTTATTTTTTATTTTTTATTCTTTACACCTACTTGCAAGCCCTAGGGTGCAAATACTTGGATGTTTCTGCATTTTTGCTTAAGGACGCTTGGTGGCACTGTTACCCAAGATGTAGCCAACTACACAGTGGGCGGAGTTACTCAAGGGAATGGTGTGTGTCCATTGCTTATGGTACCAGGAAAGAGGACTTTAGGGCAGGGCAGATGCTTTAGACTTTTTTCTGGATCCAAGAATTAAACCCATTTATTATATTGTGAAATAGTAAGAGAAACAAAACAAAACAACAACAACAACAACAAAAAGGAAATGAAAATGTCCATGTTCCCGAGGCAAACCTTACTGGGTCTGTTCTCTCTGTGGCTCCCACTTTCCCTTTCACGGTCCTGTGACTGGAAGCTGGCTGAAAGGCGGGTAGGGCTCAGCCTTGGCATCTTGGCTGTCATGTCATACACGAGGTCTTTCCTTGATCTGTTTAGTGCCAGGTTTGCGGAGAGGGGTGCTTCCTCCTTTTGTTGGGGTTCTCCTGTTCCAGTGACTTCAGAGTGTAGTGCTGACAGGCTTTTCTGCTCCCCAAGTGTGAAACGGATAAACCAGTTCCGCGTGAGCTTAATTCAGGTGTGTTGTGGGCGGCAAGCCTGGTGTCAGCTCAGGTGTGCTGCAGGCAGGCGGTGAGCCTGGTGTCAAGAATGTGTGCTAACCCAGGGCTGCTGCGGCAGAGCCATGCAGAGGAAGGCTGTATGAAGATCTCAGAGGAAAACATGTCGGGTGAGCTGTAACAGCCCCACCCGTTTCCTTTAGACCATGACTCAGTAGCCCTGATTCTTTGTTCAGCGTGACTTTGCAGATGCTGCCAGAAGCAAGAACCAGCTCTGTGCGAGCAGGTTGGTACAGCTCTATCATCCAGCCTTCCCTCGGGTTACACAGCCCAGCTTGCCACTCTGTCAGATGAATGCACAGCGGTGCTTATCCTATTGTATGCATGGATACAATTTCAGCTTTTTCCTTTTTAACAAATACCTGGGTCAGCATACAGAAAGAAGTCTTTGTCCAAGTTCTGCTTTTCCATAGGAAAGTTTCTAGAACAAGGATTATTATTAGGTCAGAGGTCATGGACTTTCTTGGTAAAGGCTAAAGCAAGAAGCTGTGTTGGTAGGGCCTCCCACTGTGTATATCGGAGAATTTTTTCATTTTTATTTAAAATTTATATTTACTTTTTGATTAGACACTGCTTACATCTGCTATATATGGTTGGCCTATCTATCTCTATCTATCTATCTATCTATCTATCTATCTATCTATCTATCTATCTATCTATCTATCTATCTATTATCTATCTATCTATCATCTATCTATCTAT
>NW_004949160.1:493358-555590 GCF_000317375.1 Microtus ochrogaster
TCTGTCTGTCTATCTATCTATCATCTATCTGTCTATTATCTATCTATCTATCTATCTATCTATCTATCTATCTATCTATCTATCTATCTATCATCTATCTATCTATCATCTGTCTGTCTATCTATCTATCATCTATCTGTCTATCATCTATCTTCTATCTATCTATCTATCTATCTATCTGTCTGTCTGTCTGTCTGTCTGTCTGTCTGTCTGTCTGTCTATCTATCTATCTATCGTCTGTCTGTCTATCTATCATCTATCTATCTGTCTATCATCTATCTATCTATCATCTATCTATCTATCTATCTATCTATCTATCTATCTATCTATCTATCTATCTGTCTGTCTATTATCTATCTATCTATCTATCTATCTATCTATCTATCTATCTATCTATCTATCTATCTATCATCATCATCATCATCGTCATCTCCCCCTGCTCTCGTCTCCATTCAGCAATCCTCTTCTTTCCTTCACAGACAAGTTTCCTTCACCACATTTTGGTTTCCTTATGTACGTATCAGCGAATGTGAGCATGGGTTCTCAGTTTTTGCCGCTCCAGTCTGTGTTTGTGCACTGTTCACCGCTCTATCCTTACTTGTCTGCTCTGTGCTGTAAAATAGAAACAACGCTTCCTTCTTTTCTGTGCCCATAGGGTCTCCTCTTGTGGAAGCTACATAGCACTCCACTATAGGTGGGCCATGCTTTCTTTAACTCACCCTCTGTTGGTGGATACCTGGCTTGTTCCAGGTCCCTGCCAGCTCTAGTCGTGCTGCAGTAAACACTGTCACCCTGATCACACAGGTATTTCTGTAGAGAATATCTGGAGGAAGGACTGGCAGGTAAAAACGAGTTAGTTTGGTAGCCCTCAGCTGCCTCCCCATGGGAGTCAAACTATGTCATTTTCTGCCACTAGCAAAATGCAGAGTGTGGTTTCCCTGCAGTCTTGCCGACAGTGGTGTCGGGATAAGGAGGCGTTTATAGGTCTGGGGTGGGAGTGGAAACTCTCCAGCCCTACTTCTGGTCCAGTGCCTTCACACGCTCCCAAAGGATGGTGGCCGCGTCTCTGCAAATGTCAGTCCTTCTTTACCTATTGCTTGTCTGCTCTCCCTCCCTCTTTCCTCTGCTAACACCCTCTTCTGCCCCACCCTGGAAGCCTATGACTCGACTCTGTCTACAGGGAGGAAGGGAAATGGGAGCAGGGGCTAGAACTGGATAGATGGGGGCAGAGATGGAGCCCTCACCCCAGAGGACCCAAAGTCCTGGATTTAATTCAAATACTCATTATCTAGATAGTGCATTTTAATAAAATTCTTGCTTTGCATGGGACAGACCTGTAAGCGAAGCCTGTTCACTATTGTTAGGGATGATCTTACTTGCCTTCCAAAACCACTGAGTCTCTCAAAACTTGTTATTTATTTGTTTATTTTCATGTGTGTATGCTGTGTTATGTTAATGTGTGAGTATACACATATACATGCGTGTGTGTGTGTGTGTGTGTGTGTGTGCGCGCGCGCGTATATTGGTGGCATCCTCAATAAATTTTAACCTTATTATATTTTTTTGAATCAGGGTTTTTCTATTATGTAGCCCTGGCTGTCCTGGAACTTGCTCTGTAGACCAGGCTGGCCCTGAGCTCACATAGATCCACCTGCCTCTGCATTCTGAGTGCTGGGATCAATGGTGTGCTGCCACCACCCCCAGCCTTTCATCATATTGTTTAGAGACGAGGTCTCTCCCTGAACCTGGGACTGGTTAGGCTCCCTAGGCAGGGGGCCCCATGGACCTTCCTGCCTCTTCCCAACAGTTGCAATGACAATTGTGTGCTAGCATGCCTGGCTTTTACATGGTTCTGGGCATAGAACCTGAGTTTTTGTGCTTTTGTGGCAAGGATTTTACTCACTGAGACACCTCGTCAGCCCTTGAAACTGAGTCTTTGCCTTCTTCCCCACTTGTGGGTACAGGCTGCCCTGGGACATCACGGAGCACTTTCCATTCTTGATATGTTTCTTCTTTGTAACAAACCTCGTTCTTCAGGTAGTATTTGTCTGAGGCAGGCTGTGGCTTCAAGGTTTCCTTCCTTCCTTCCTTCCTTCCTTCCTTCCTTCCTTCCTTCCTTCCTTCCTTCCTTCCTTCCTTTTTCTTTTTTCCTAACTGGAAATTGAATGTAGGGTTTTGCTCATGCTGGATGAGTGGTTTACCACTGTGTACAACCTCAGTGGTTTATGGGGTTTGTATCTCCACTGAATTCTGTTTCTCTCTTGGGTGCTGATGTATAGGCCTGGGCACCTGGCCTTAATGAGAGGTGGGGGTGTGGTTGGGTCCAGACAGAGCTTAGGTTTAGGGAAATGAGGCTGCAGCGTTTGCACTAGCCACCCCATCCTGGCTCCTATCTTCCTTTGAGCCTTGTCCGTACAGAGCCTCCCTGCTTCTGAGCCTGCCACACAAGGCCCTGAGACCTGGGGTCTATGAGAGCAGCTAGTGTGGCAGAGAATGGCTTCTGGGTGGATTGGTCACCACAAAGCTCAAACTCCACATAGAATCCCATACTCCTATCTTTCATGTCTCCTAGCTCTGCAGCAAGATCCTGGAGAAGACAGCCAACCCTCAGTGGAACCAGAACATCACATTGCCTGCGATGGTGAGTGGTCCTCAGTGGGACTCAGTGCATCTCCATCCCCCAGTCCTGCTGGCATCCTAGGCTTCTGCTCGGTGAGGAGTTGTTTTCTTTTAAAACTCTGCTCTCAACTGACTCCCTTTCCTTCCCCAGTTTCCCTCTATGTGTGAAAAAATGAGGATTCGTGTCATGGACTGGTAAGTTCTAGATCCTCGAGGGGGTTGTCTCCAGGGACTCTTGGATCTGTCATTTTCATATACCTGGCCTGCTGCTGTGTCAGAGAGTGAATGTGTCAAGGCAAGATATGAGGGCCGTGGGCAGTTATGGGGCAATCAGGAGCTGGGACGCCACACTGACTGCAGGTAAGTAGGTCACGGCCAGGAGGTGGCGAGGAGCTCACCTCTGGGGGCTTCCTGAGAAGCTGACAAGTCATCAGTAAGGGCCACATATAAGAGATGGAGGCCAAACCAGCTCTTCTGTTCCTGTGGGGTGGAATGGAAGAAAAGCCCCAAGTTGGGGGTGTGGGTTATATTGTATGAATAGGGGTCATCATTGTGGGTGTTGAACAGGTTGGGAAAGTAGAATCTTACCACTGTGGATCACCAACTTGTAGGCCAGGGCTGTGTCCAGTGAGCAGTTCCCATGTGCATGAGTTTATCTGACCACTGACAAGATGGCGGTCCTATGTCAGAGAGGAAGGCACAGGGAGGAACAACCAAACGACCTGCCTGAGGTGACAGTTCAGAAGTCACAGAGACCTGATGTGAATCTCAGTCAGAGCTGGTGCTCTTATCCTCCTCACGGCGCTATCTCTCACAGTAGCAGCAAGGAGGTGCCTCTCTCACGCTTGAGGGACATCAGGGCCCAAACTCCACAAGCTCCAGAACCCCAGGCTTTCCACAAAGAGCAAGCTGTCCTCTCTCTGCCCCCAGAAGTCCTGATCATGTGGCTCCCTGGCCATTCTACTTCAGTTGCATGCCCATGGCACCCCCAACTAGGAGGATAATGAGAGACCAGGGGAAAAACCCCAGGCCGCAGAGCCATTAAAGTGTGTGCCAGTTCCCCAGGCCTAAAGAAAACAGATTGAGAGAATTAGAGGGAAAGGAGTGTGGGCAGGGGGCAGGGAGAGGTCCTCAGGGCTGCCACGGCTGGTATGGGCTCGGGGAAGGGGAAGCGGTTTGGTGGAAAGGCACACTGCATTTCCAGAGTCATCTCCGTAAGTCAGCTGGCAGTGACTGCGCCGTGTTGACTGGGACAGCCCAGTGTGCACGTTTGTGCGTGCGTGCGTGCATCTGTGTGGATGCATGTGGGTGCGGTTGACTCATGGATTGTGGCTGTGCCTGGCCTGACTCCCTTGGAGCTGTGTCAAAGCTATGAGCATACTGTACAATCCAAACATGTTACGGAATCTGGTGGCTGCATCTCTGGCTTGGGTCGAAGTGGCACTTTTATTGTGAGTCTATTTTGAGACTTGCTGTTTTCCAAAAGCAAGCCCTAAGCCTCAAAATCCAGTCCAGGCCAGAAAACATGCCACTGCTGGAAGTTTCTATCCAGCAAGCCCTTCTTCCCAGAGCACACAGATGAACTTCTGTAGCCACCTGAATCTCAGACACGTGACGCACAGTCCATGCCGCTCTGTAACTTCATCTTCCATTCGAGTCTTTGAAAATCCCCCTTTCATTAGAAAACAAAAATTCCTTGAGGCTGGAGAGATGGCTCAGCAGTTAAGTGTGCTTACTGTTCTTGGAGAGGATTGGGGTTCAATTCCCAGCACCTACAATGTGCAGCTCATGACTGTCTGTAACTCTAGTTCCAGAGAATGTGACACCTTTTTTTTTTCTTTGCCTCTGTGGGCAACTACACTCAACTGGTGCATGTAAACTTGTTCAGGCAAACACATAGAGACGTCAGAAACACAACACACCTTTCCAAAAGCCTCCTTAGCAGAAACCCCCTCCATAGAAACAACAAAGCAGTCTTATCCTCCACCCTATTTGGACAAGGCCAGAAGTCAGAATCCCAGTCCTCTTTAATGGACAGACTTAACAATGTTTAAAAAACACAACCAGCTTAGCGTCTTTGAGGCGCTGGGCTAGATTCCCGTCAGGACAAGAAACCAAGAGTTCGGGACATGTGACGTCAGCTTTGGTGCAGTCACCTCTAGGAAGTTTTCTCATGACACAGTGTACCAAGAATCATGATCCAGATCTGGGCTGCCAGACTACTCATTCTTCCTCACATGTCTCCTGTCAGGGGGAGACTTCAAAAGCCAAACCTTAAATTTCCTTTCTGGGAAATCCAAAGAGGAAGGAAGGGCTAGAGGCTGGGGCATCTTGTGGGGGTGGGGTTAGGAGGACAATGAAATCAGCATGCCTTTGGTGTCTGGAAATAGTGTGGCATGAATATGCCATGACCAAAGTGTTCACAGTGGGGAAGAAGCCCAGGAACACCAAAAAGAGGCTTGGAATGTAATAAAGAACCTTTCTGAGGGATCCAGGGCCTGCCCAAGATGGCACTGCTGACCTTTGGTACAGTAATTCCTGTCTATGGGTCTTCTCCTTGAGTTGAAAGTTGCTCAGAACCCATGACCTATGCCTGTGGAGGCTGGAGTCCTCTCTCTCTCTCTCTCTCTCTCTCTCTCTCTCTCTCTCTCTCTCTCTCTCTCTCTCTCTCTCACACACACACACACACACACACATATAAATGTCTCCTGACATAGTCATCTGTGCTCTGGGGTCCAGCCATTTGGTGGCTCCTGTCTTCTCATTCCACAGCGGATGGTAAAATATATTTGGTCTCTGAACTCCGAAACTCCTGCAGGACATGCTTCCCAGCTAAAGACTCTGTCCAAGGCATTGCACATCGACACTAGTCCCTGCCATGGTCTCAGAGATGGCTTCTTGGATCTTGGCATTTCTTGGGCTCCCGGGATCTTTTGGGTCTGGAAACTGCGCTTCTCAGCAGCCTCCTGCCGCTCATTCTGCCTGCCTCTGGCCTCCTCCCTGTCAGTCTGGGCTGGCGGCCCCGCATAAGCCAGCTGATGTGGAGTAGAAGGTTGTCAAGATGAACAAGTTGCCTTCGGAGTGTCTTGAACAGCTTCCTTTCTCTTTCCTCCTGGGCTCCCCAGGCCTTGGTAGAAGGCTGAACTCCTAGTGCCACCAGGTCACTTCCTTCTTGAGTGGGCTGTGTGTTGCATCTGCTGCTTCCATTCACTCTCTTTGATCCTTGTTCTAGGGACCGCCTCACTCACAATGACACCGTGGCTACCACCTACCTGGGTATGTCGAAAATCTCTGCCCCTGGAGGAGAAATAGAAGGTACGTCCCACCTGCTCTGCGTGTCTGTCCTTCCTCACTCAAGATAGGAGAGCCTGCAGGCTACGGGAGATTGTAAGGGTTCCACGATCTGTTTCTCAGTGATAGCTCACTTACAGACATTTAGGGTGCCACACTCTGAGTGGGAGGGTACACACTGGATAGTCCAGAGGGGTCCCCTCAGTCTTGCAGGGGGCACCATGTGCTGGGTTCTACTCTGGCCATGAGTGCCCAGTGATTCTTATATTTCAGTGGATTTTGTTGGTCTACTAAAATGGAACCCAGTGTCAGCTAGTGATCTGAAAAACACTGGCATTTATCATCACACTAACCTAAGTTGTTTGAGCATTGGTTTTTTTTTTTTCTTTTTGTCTCTTGGCAATATTAAGCCGAGTTCTTTGTTTTGTGATGAAGTATTCTTCTAGAACACATTGTTTTGGTAGCATTAGGATTGAACCCAGGGTCTTGTAGGTGCCAGCTGAGTACTCTATCAACTGAGTTACATCCCTAGCCCTTAGGATACAATTGTAATAAATGTGTGTTCCATTGTGAGTGTGCATGGTCAGTTGAGCTAGTTAATATGGCGTACTCAGGCATCTCTGATTTTTCTACCTTATAGCTAACTTTGTAACAAGTGTTTTTGTTTTTGTTTTTGTTTTTTTTTTTTTGGTTTTTCGAGACAGGGTTTCTCTGTGGCTTTGGAGCCTGTCCTGGAACTAGCTCTTGTAGACCAGGCTGGTCTCGAACTCCCAGAGATCCGCCTGCCTCTGCCTCCCGAGTGCTGGGATTAAAGGCGTGCGCCACCACCACCCCGCTAACAAGTGTTTTTGTAGCTGAGTTCCATGCTGTACATATTTATAACAACAGCAACAACAAAAACAACAACAACAACAACAAAAACAAAAACAAAAACACGGGTCTGGAAAAGGAGGCACAGAGGTTAAGACCATCTGCTGCCCTTGCAGAGAGTCAGGGTTTGGTTCCCAGCACCCACATTAGGTTGCTCATTAGGTAACTGCCTGTAACTAGTTCCAGGGGACCTGACACCCTCTTCTGGCCTCTAAGGGTACCTGCATGCGTGTGGTGCACATACATACATGTGGGAAAATTCATGCACATAAAATAAAAGAAAACAAAATTAGGTTTGTGCTGCTGGGGATCAAACTTAGTGCCTCAAACGTGCTGGGCAAGTGCTCTATCACTGAGCTCTCAAGATTTCTCTCACGCGTGGGTCTAAAGGCAAGCTGTCGAAGGATTTTAACACTTTTAAGGCTTTCTGTCAATACTGAAGTTGTCCGTCAAGAAGGCTGAACTAATTTATGCTCAAAAACTCCCATACTCTTGACGGGACGCTGGTTCAACATGGCTAAAATAACACTGGAGTTGAGAGTGGTGGTGCATGTCTGGAATCCAGAACTCAGGAGGGGGAGGCTGGAAGATTAGGAGTTCGAGACCATCCTCAGCTACAAAGTGAATTTGAGGGTAGTATGGGATACAGGAGGCCCTCACTCAAAAGATCAAACAAACCAAACTACAACAAAAATTTCAAAAACCATACCAAAGAGAATTTTGTTAATTGGAAGGTAAATATGATTTTTTTCATTTCATTGAGACTTAGAGAATGGACCAAGTTACATTTGAATTTTTGACATATGTATTAGAGTTATTCTGCTATAAACACATACTCCTGGTCTGTATTTCTGATTGTGTGTTTGTCTTTTTCTTACTTTTCTCCATGACTGTGGGCACTAACTTTGAGCTTGCTCCTAAGCAATTCCTATCAGTTATATTTGAATACTTTTCTGACAGTTAGAAATTAAATTTGCATGTAGCCAAATCTATTAATCTCTTACTCAGTAAGACAGTGAACTTCCTCAAAATTCTTTTTTGGCCATGTCAGCAATGCGTTTTGACTGATCTGTTCCTGCCGTCTCCAAATGCCATTGTTCTCACCTCCTAGTTCCAGTGCCTCTTGAGTTCAGTCCTTTGATTTTCTATTATCTTCAGTTAGTCTTCTTATTAATGCCTGCTTTTGGTATCTGAGTTATGCCGACTCTGTAAAATTAATCGGAAAGATTTAAAGTCTTTCAACATCTGGGAACAGTTTATATAACATAGAATGTAATCTTTTGAGGGTTTGAAACAGTTCACCCATAAAACCATGTGGGCTTGGTGCCCTTTCTGGGTGGAAGCACTGACGGCTCTTTACAGACTTTTCAGTTTCTCTGTGATCATTGCTATTTTTAGGTTCTTATTTTTGCTCTTGTCAGTTTTGATCATTTATGTTTTCCTAGAAAAGCATGCATTATGTTGAGGCTTTGAAATATGTTTGCAGTGTTTCTCCCAGTGACTTCTAGGGTTGAGGTACTTTCTTCTACCTGAGCTGTCTCTCTCTTCTTTATTGAGTATGAATTTTCTCCTCACCCCCTCAATTAGCCTCTTAGCTTTTAAAACAAAACCTTTATCGGACATTTCAGTTCTGGGCTCCTTAGCTCTTTTTAGATTTGTTGTTGTTGTTGGTTTTTGAGACAGGGTTTCCCTGTGTAACAGTCCTAGCTGTCTAGGACTACTAAACTCTTGTAGACCAGGCTGGCCTCGAACTCACAGGGATTCACCTGCCTCTGCTTCCCGAGTGCTAGGATTAAAGGCGTGCACCACCACCACCTGGCCTGTTTAGATTTATTTTACTATTTCTTTGTCAAAATTTTTAACTAGCTTATGCTTAATTTAAAGTTTTCTTATTTAAATAACAAAAGTTTGGTTTCTGCTTTATGGGCCTTGTATAAATATTTGGCAAACCTGTGGGTTTTATTTAACCTTTTTTTTTCCTTTTTGAGTTGGGTCTCATGTAGTCTAGCGTAGCCTTGAACTTGTTAACAAGGATGGCCTTGAACTCTGGATCCTCCTTTCAAGTATTGAAGTTGTGGACACACGTGTCGAGCATCACACCTGGTGTCTGTGATGCTGGTGACAGAGCTCAGCGTGTTGTGTATGCTGGGCAATTGCTTTGCCAAATGAACTGCATCCCAAATCTTTACCAGCTTTACTTATAAGGTTTATTTTCCCCTTTCAATATGTAATACACTTTGAATTTGCTTTGGTGTGTTTTCTGAGAAAAGTCTGCTTCATTTCCTGGATGGGAACCTGACCAGATTCCAGATGCCTCTCAAAGATGCTGGTCAGGCAACATTTATCTGTAAGTTCCAAGAAACAGCTTGTCGGGCGACCCTACTGTGTGAACTTCGCTGAGTGTGCTCACACAAACTGAGACAACATGACATCGCTGTGGGGCCACCGTCATCCTCTAAGCCTGGTTAGGCAGGATACCTTTGGTAGATTCTTGGTTGAAGTTCTCTGAGATAGGGGTTTCAAGCTGAATGATTTTTGTTCTGGCCTCTGCCATGGACACTTGAAGGTGGATGGGATCGTGCTGAGAGCTCTGGCTCTGCAGCCAGCCGGGGAGTCATTCAGCCTCCTCTCTCTAAAGTGGGGCTCCCTGGCCTCCTCCCTCTTAGGGATTCAGCGGATTTCCCACTGGCAGCTCCTCTGGTGTCTGGGACTCAGTGCAGAGGCAGCCAGGTCTTCACGCCATTTTCTCACCCTCAGTACCAACCTCCGTTTATTTTCTGCATCAGTTCTGCCCCTCTTTGCCTCAGTTTGTCTTCCCACAGAAACCATCCCAAGAGGCTGCATCTCCTTGTCTTCTTGCCTGAGCTTGGGAACCCCAAACTCTTTCCTGTAGTGTTCAAATGCTCTCCGGAACCTTACAGATGTGTCTCCATGGCTGAGGCCGCTGCCCCTCTCGGAGATGCAGGCTTTCACGGAGAGCAGAGGCCTGACGTTCGTCCTCTCTCTCTGCTCCTCAGTGTCTAAAGAGCATGCTCAGTAAGGGTGTTCACAGACAAGGCAGGGTCTCTGTATGTCTCTGCCACTCTGAAGCTTTGGGGGTCCATGGGCCTCATTCCCAGTGTTCTCTCATCCCCCCTTTTAACTCTGCGGAAACATTTCAAAATAAAATATCTTTTGAGACAGAGTCACACTAAGTAGCCCTGCCTGGCCTGGAACTTGAAGCTCCTCTGGTGTCAGGTGTACAATGGTCAGAGGAAGCCAGTCTGTCCTCAGAATCTTAGAGATCTGTCTACCTCTGGCTCCTGAGTGCCTGGATTAAAGGTAGAAGTATTGCCACATGTGGCATTATTATTATTGTTGTTATTATTTTAAAGGCAGGGTCCCATGTGTCAGACTGGTCTTGATTTCATTAGAATGACCTTTAACTTCTGATCCTCCTGTCTCCAGTCCCCCCCCCCACCAAGTGCTGGGATTATAGGTGTGTGTCACCATGTTGGTTTATGTAGTGTGGTAGACTGAACACAGGGCTTCATGCATGCTAGGCAGGTACTCTACTGGCTGAGCTATATCCCCAGTCCCCAGAGACTTCTAGTTACAGAAAATCTCAAATACACACCATGGTTGAGAATTAGCAAGTGAACTCAGTGTCCTGCTCTCAATGTCTAGTGCTGATCTGCCGTTCTGACTTCCTCACTGATACTTTGAGCCATTCAGCATATACAGGCATACTTCTAGAAGGTTCTGCTATTGGGGAGGCCCCTTCCTTCCCAGCTATGAGGCCTCTTTCCCAGGATGCAGTCTCCTACAGGGAGCTGGTCAGGGGGTCTGGAGAAGTGCTGCTTTGCACAGACAAACAGATGCACCAAGACAGGGACAGTATCTTATGTGATGATACCAAGGAAGTTCTGGCTGCCCAGAATACCACAAGTCTTCTTCAGCTTTCAGACTGGTACTGTCTCTGTCTCCGAACACAGGGACTAATGATGGTCAAGGCACAGTATAGCATTTTTGAGTGTTTTTTTGGCAAAGTTTCTGATATGATACAGCTGTGCCTGTCCTCAGCCACCTGATGAGAGTTTAGGCCCTCCTTCAAATCAGTCTTCATTTTTGGTGTGCTGTTGGCCTTCTTTTTATTGTGTCATTGATTTATTTACTCGTTCATTTGCTTATTGTACTAGGAATTAAATTTAGGGCCTCAGGCAAGCTTGGCAAAGACGCTACCATTGCGTACTGTAACCAGCCTATGACCCAGGTTTAATGAGGTGAAAAAGTTGTTTCCATGGTCACTAGATGGCGCTCAAGTCATGAGCAAACCAATGTGCTTCAGGGGTGGAGTTAAAGGCTGGACCACTGTTTCTTGCACCCAGCTTCTGGAATGTGCGGCAAACTAGCTAGAATTAAATTTGTTGATCAAACTGGGTTATTCTTTGGGACTTTCCAGGTTCTCCAAGTTTCCGTCCTAAAGAGGTGGGCCCCTTTCTCAGGTGGAAGATCTGTCTAGTGTAAAGGGTGTCACGTGCTTCACTGGGAACATGTCTCTGCCACTTTCCTCTCTTCTGTCCTTCTTACTGAGGCCGGACAGCACTGTCTTATTCTCTCGTTTCTCTCAGAACCCAGTGCAAACTGTACTCTAAGAACTGGATCTGGGCTGAAAATGGAGCCCAGCTGGTAGAGTGCTTGGCCAGCATGCAGGAAGCCCTGGGTTCCACTCCCAGCATCGCACAAACAGGGCGGTGTCATGCCCCTGGTAACTCAGTGCTTGGGTGATAGAGTTGGAAGGATCAGAAGTTCAAATTGTCTTTGGTTACATAGTATAAGACCCGCCTTGGCTAACGGGTTGAGACTGTGTCCAAAACAACGAGCCAATCAAACAAACCCCACTCCTTTCTCTCTCCTCCCACCCTGAGGTTCCAGAAGATTTGGTTCAGCATGGACTTTTGTTTTTGTGTTCTTGTTTTTGTCCCCAGTAAGGACAAGACCTAACACTGCCTCTTAAGCCCTTCTGCCCACAAATTTGCCTGGGCACACCGAAGTATTCTTTGGACTCTGTGCACCAGTGTATTAAGGGAAGACTTTGTTTTTGTTAAAAAATGGAGTATGCACTCCCCTTAGATGTGGCAGTTCTTTTGAAAGGTAGTGGGCATAGGGGACCTGTGACACCCACGGCATCTCTGATACCTTCACCCATATGAGCATCATGCTACAGGACAGCACTGAGGAAACCAAAGTTGTCTTTGGAATATGAATGATGGTGATTTTCCCAGCAATCTCTCCTTTCCCCTCCTGCCCGGCCCAGGCGGGTGTCAGGCAGCCAAAGCCATGGACTTGGGGCTCTGCCGAGCCTTGGGAGCTGGCAGGGCTAGCTTAAAAGGTAATGGGTTGGCTTCTACAGTGTACACATGTGTGCCCAGGGACCGCCTGCTGAGCTGTGACTTGCGGTTGGCAGCCTGCTCTTCCCTTCCTGTTCACTCAGGTGAAGGAGATGGGCTGCACTCGCACAGTGAAAAGCTGGGCGTGTTCATCTGGGCCTTGGGGCTTCCTTGGGCCCAGTTCTCCAGGCTCAGGGAAAACACAGCAAAACACTTGTGTTTTGGCAGAAGGACGGCCAGGACTAAATAGAGGCTTTGTGTCTGGTGGCTTCTCTATTCACCCTGCCCTTGACTTTATGAGCTGTCTGCAGACACGGGGCAAGAACCTGGGGTGAACCATGGTATCGGAGACTTGTGACAGGCTCTCACGTTGGGAAACACCGACTTAAGACGTCAGCAGGGCCATGCGAAGGCCCACTATGATATCTGCTTATGGTTCCTAAATGAACAAATACGCAATTGAACAAGGAGGCCTGGGCCATTCTTCTGGCCGCCAGCAGCAGGTGTCGGTTGGCTGGCTGGTAGACAACTCTCTCTGACTGGTTGCCAGAGTAAAAGTCAGTCTCCGGCAAGAAGCGTGCAGGGGTCACATCTGTGATCCTGGTTTCATTAAAGACAACAGGGGCCTCCTGCCGAGCATCATTTAGAAGGAGCTTCAAGTAGAATCTGGGGACCGTGGCTGTGCCTGTGGAGGTCATCCTGCCAAGGGCCCAGCTCAGTTCCTATAGGGAAACCTTCACAGGACACAGTGTCTGTCACACTGATCCTACCAGCCAGCAGTGGTAGCCAAGACCTGGCTGCAGAGATCTAAGGGCCAGTCCAGGGCCTTGCTCTCTTGGGGCCTTTGGCCTCACCTCTCCAGCTGTCTTTACCGCCCATATTTTTTAGCATATTCTTCCTCCATACTCTTCTTTTGGGTCTTCCAGAAGTGTCCAACCTGGATTCCCTGGGTCACACTGGATGAGTGTTAGCTTGGGCCACATTAAACCCAGGGTGTCCAAGTCAAAGCTTCAGGGTTCTGAGAGAACAAATACATTTTTAAATTTTTATATTTTGTGCATTGGTGTCTTTTGCTATGAGTGTCAGGAGCCACGAGCCATTGTGAGTGGCCATGCGGGTGCTGGGATTGAAACTGGGTCCTCAGGAAGAGAGTCAGCTCTTTCAACCGCTGAGCCATCTCTCCAGCCCCCCAAAAATAAATTTATTTTGAGTAACACTGCAGCATGATAAGCCATTCTGGGTTGCATGTTTGTTGAACATCCTCTGGCAGCGCTTTGTGAATCTATGGGAAAATAAAAGGGTTAACATATTTTTATTACAAGTGCATATGCTTATATATGTGCATGTATATATGTGTGTGTGTGTGTGAGTGTGTGTATACATGTGCTAGCTGACAACATCTGTCTCTTATCTTCCCTGGAAACCGCTGGTGCTGAAAGCCAGACCCAGGTGGCTTCTGTTGATGTGTTGTGGTCTGTTGCAATACTAGACACTCCCACTAGGTGGAGATGTTGCGCCTTGAACGGCTTTGGCTCCGTGTGCTGGACCCCAAGTGTCAATCTGATGTTTGGAGCCCAGGATGTTTGCTTGCCCACAATGGCTTTTTCGTGTTTCCCTTTTCAGGTTTCTTTCTCTGCATTACTCCTCCTAATCTGCCAGAATATAATGTAGAAAAAGCATATTTTCTTCTGTCTTGTTTTTTGAGTGTGTTGAATGAAATTCATGTGAGTGGTGCTGAGGGCCGCCTGGTGGAGTTGGGGGGGCAGGGTGTGTGCCCTTCTTTGTTGTACCTCCACAGTCTCTGTCTACCAGCTCTCCATCCTGTTCATGTAACCATTCTCCACCAAGCCACGCCCACCTTAATCCCTTTTCCATTTCTTTATGCTTCAGAGGAGCCGGCAGGTGTATTCAAGCCTCCGAAAGCCACTGACCGTACGTTGCTGTCACCTAGGGGACTACAGGGGATGGGACCTTGGGGTTTCTGCTGGAGGGGACTTTTATGACTTGGATGAGGGGGACTGAGCTGCTGCCAGGCCCCTGAGTTGACCACTGGCACGTCTCGGTCACTGGATAACTGACACTCTAAGGCCTGTTCCTCTAGCCTCCCAGGCCTTGCCTTTCTAGGCTTGTTGCCTCAGCTGATGCTTCCAGCAGGACGGGCATAGTTGGCCAGGGAGATTGCAAGGTATCTTGGGGATCAGGAGGTGGTCAGGGGAAGGAGAAATGCTTGTCACATAATTCACAAGGTAAATCATAATGGTGATGATTGACGCAAACAGTTAGTAGTGGTTCCCCCGAGTCCCATCATTCCAAGGCCTCCCCCTTTGCTTCTCAAAGCCAAATCCTGTCTGCTCTGATGTCTGGAGGAGGAAACATGTGGAAAGGTAATGGGCAGGCTAGCTCCAGCTGCCCCTCCTCCCTGCACTGTCTCAGCGGTGTGACTTAAAGTGTACAGCCGCATGGCCCGCTGGACAGGTCTCCGCTTGCCCTGGCTCATTCTTGTGTGGACAGAGACACTCAGATGGGCCTGGTGGTGGTTCTACCTCGAGCATTTTAGAAATGTCTTTTAAATGGAACACCCTGCCTCTGCAGGGTTTCAGAGTCTGGCCAGTGAGGTCTTGTCCCTGGAAGGGCAGCTGTGACATTATCAAGAGAATATCTCCCAGAAGGTGGGGATGATAAGGCACTGATTCCTTTATCCATTCTCTAACTTCCCATTGCACAATAAATGTGTGTGCACGTGCGCGTGCATGCATGTGTGTGTGTGTGTGTGTGTGTGTGTGTGTGTGTGTGTGTGTAAGGAGGGAGGGAGGGATCCCTGGGACATTGCTTCTGTGGTCACCCGACTCTGGGATTATCTCTGTTCCTCCTCCCCCATAGCCTGAGAGAGAAGGCTGTGTATAGATCAGCTGAGTGTATTGTACCATTTGGGTCCTGTCTTCTTGCTATCCTGTGATCAGTGACATCTCTGAGCCTCAGTTTCCTCATTTGTGAAATAGGACCAATAACATACTGGAAAATAGCCTCGTTTCAGCATACTGAGGAGCCACGAGACAACAGTCGGTCACAGTCATTGCTAGTGTATCACTACATATCTGGGGCCTCTGGGGACAACTGAGGGCTAGAGATGGGATCAGATCTGAAGGTGTCTGGAAGATCTACAGGGCCACCTCTCTGATTCCTGCTTGTGTGTTCCAGTGGATGACAACTTGGGTTTCCTCCCCACCTTCGGGCCCTGCTATGTGAACCTCTATGGCAGTCCCCGGGAGTTCACGGGGTTCCCAGACCCTTATGTGGAGCTCAACACAGGAAAGGTGAGTGGCCACACGTATCCCCTGAGGGTCTCCAGGCTGACCTGGCAGTGTCCGGGCCCAGATGATACCTGTGGGCCTCAGAGCACCTCCTCTGTTAGGCCCTCTGGCTTTTTTATCCTGGGCCAGTCAGACCTGATCACTGTCTCCATCCCTATCCACCCAGGCCCATCTCTCTCAGGTGTCATCCCCGTGGACTGGGTTGGAGGATAGGTGTATCCCATTCTGTAGGGGTGAATGATATTAAGTTGTCACGTGTTGTAGTCCCTCGGCGCTCACCCCTTCACTGGTGACCAGACTTTCTCTTGCAGGGAGAAGGTGTGGCTTACCGAGGCCGGCTCCTGCTGTCGCTAGAGACCAAACTGGTGGAGCACAGTGAGCAGAAGGTGGAAGACCTTGCTGCTGATGATATCCTGCGTGTGGAGGTGACAACACTGCTCGGGGAGAGAGCTGGGTCCCTGTAGGGAGTAGAGCCGAGGCCGCTCAGGACCGTGGTAGAGGGCCTTCTTCGGTTCTGACGCGTGTTACTATGGCGGCACTTCTCAAGGCCCCTGAGTCTCAGCTGTGAGGCGGGAGTGGTGTGATACCCCCCCCCCCAGGGATGCTTTGAGGGTTAAAGGAGATAAGGGAAAGGATTGTAGGAACTCAGAGCTCGATACAAAGCAGAACAGCTAGCCACAGCCAGTTCAACACCATTTACCACTGACATCTACAAATGCAGCAGGCGGGAAGGTAGCTGTTGTTAACTCCGTGTATAGATGAAGACTCTAAGAGATACCAGAGCAAAGCATGGTCTCCAGCAGCATCTGGACACTGCAGTTCGTGACCTCGGGTTTCCACGCTGGTCCTGCTACCTGCCAGTTGCTTCAGTTTCTGTCCGTAGTTGTATTTACCTTAGGAGATGGTGGTGAAAACAGTAAGACTTGATGTATGCACACAGTAGGCCTATAGTAAGTGTTATTGTATGCACACAGTAGGCCTATAGTAAGTGTTATTGGTCCATTCACATGCTCCAAAACCCAACTTTTCAGCTCCTTTCCTCTCAGCTTTCCAAAGAGGTGACTAAGATCAGTGTTTCATGTCAAGACACATGAACGTTTTACATTGTCTTTGCCCTATGCCTCGGGCTTGGAGGGGCCAATTTGAACGACACGTTCCGTGCATATGGCTGAGGCTGCCTATGCAGAGTGCAAGGCTGCTTGGTGAGCGAGCGTGCGCGTGTGTGTGCGCGTGTGCGTGTGTGTGTATAGCTCTGGGCAGGGCATGATTGTTGAGAGCTTTCAGCCCCTTTAAGGGGCAGATGAGGTGTAGGCTGCCCCGAGGGACACTGCAGGAGACCCTGCTCTGTGGACATGGTGGTGCCATCGATGCTGGTTTGGATTAAAGAGCAGCCTGACCTTGGAGGAGCAGATTGTATTAGGAAACATGAGTGAATGCACGTGGACCTGGAATGAGTTTGTTCAGTCAGTAACCAAGTCTGGAAGCTGTTCTTTTGGCTCATCAGCCACTCTCTGCCCAGCCAGGAGTCTCTGGGTCCTGGTCATGGCAAGGGCCTGGCATCCCTGGGGTCTGCTCTGCTTGTCTCCTTGTGACCTGTAGCCTGCTCACTCTGCCCACAGAAGTACCTCCGGAGGCGCAAATACTCCCTCTTTGCTGCCTTCTACTCGGCCACAATGCTGCAGGATGTGGATGATGCCATCCAGTTCGAGGTCAGCATTGGGAACTATGGAAACAAATTCGATACCACCTGCCTGCCACTGGCCTCTACCACCCAGTACAGCCGGGCAGTCTTTGATGGTAGGTGAGGCTGAAGGGACCTGGGTCATAAGATAGACACCAAAGCCTAAACCCTGCCTCCTCGGAAACCACACTAACCCTTTCAGGGGTTCCTCTCTTCTACTGCTGGTGCTGCCCCTCATACTCCTTTTGGGGGCCCCACTGTACCCCCAGATTGGAGTCCTGCAGGCTCTGAGTTGCCCTGGTCCTGAGCCATCTCCATCAACACACGGGGTCTAGGAGCTTGGCTTGGACACCTTGGAGATGTGAGACTGGGTTTCCCAGAGGTATTCAATCAGCCCTCTTGTTTTGATGTGAGAGCCACAGGAGTCTGTCTCCCGACAAAGTGTGCTCAGGTACCCTGTCTGGATACTGGGGACTACCAGCCACACCACACACACCTAAGGGGAGAGGAGAGTGGGATCTGTCTACCTTGAGTCCTCTCTCAAGCCGGGCCAGTTCTGAAAGCCCAGCGGCCTGAGTGCCGAGCTTTGCAGAGCCGTGTTTCCCTGTCCCGGACCTCTGTCCAGTGCTCAGGCCCCTCTCCCCTCCCTGCAGGGTGCCACTACTATTACTTACCTTGGGGCAATGTGAAGCCAGTGGTGGTCCTATCCTCATACTGGGAAGACATCAGCCATCGAATTGAGACGCAAAACCAGCTCCTCAGGATTGCTGACCGGCTGGTGAGTGGGATCCTGTGCAGACATGGTGCCTGACTGCTAGCCCTGCCGGAGGTATCTGAAGACTTGTAGAGAAGATGGGTATCAAGGGTGCTGGGGACACCCTAGGTGGATGTGGTAGATGGCCGAGAGACAGAGAGTTGAGAGATTTCTGGGGTGTCAGGTATGGCTGGTGTTTATTACTACATGCCTCCTGACTCTTATACCACATGTGTCATCTTGCCAGAAACTTCCAGCTTCCAGCCAGGAGTCAGAAGCTAGAGATCCAGGTGGCAATCATGGGTGCTGAGGGGGAGGTGTGAGGGGAGCAACTAAGGAACATCAGGAGTATGTCATGGGGGCAATGGGCGGGTGTGGAAGAAAACCTCTCCTAGGATATCTTGGCAAGGACTCGGGAGGTCGTGGGAGGAAGGCGGCCTTTTAGGGCATTGTGGGACTTGAGTGAGGCCTTGATACGTTGGTCTGGGGGAGATGAAGGGCTTTGAGAGAAATGATCTAGGCCCAAAGCTGGGGACCCCGGGAGAGGAGCAGAGGGTTTGAGTGAGGGAAGAGTTCTGCTTTGGGGCTGAGCAGAGGCTTCTGGGAGCCTCTCTGTTCTTTCAAGTCAACCCAAGGGAGACAAGAATGGCCACAGGGCAGGAATGAGGGACAGCAGTGGGGAGGAAGGGCTGACAAGGCCTGGGGACAACTGAGGAGCACAGTTGGGAAGGAGGCAGGAAGGCAAGGAAGGGGTGATGTCCCTGGAACTGGCAGTTGGTGGTGATGGGCAGCTATTGCCAATGGAATGGAGTTGAGACCACAGAACCAGCGCTTGGCTTGCCACTGTATCCCTGTTATCACTTCAGAAGGCCGCGGTTCCCAGATAGCAGGGCCGAGGTTCCCCCAGGGAGGGGCACACATCATGCACTCTGGAAGACTGAGGTGTGGAGGGGCTGCTTGGAGCACTGAAGCAGCGGGGGTGAGGGCTGACAGGTACTTCAGCTCAGGGCTCAGGCCTAGGGAAAGTGCCCAGAGAAGCACAAGAGAAGGGATCAGATGGGACTCCAAGAGAGCCAGCTCTGAGAGTCTGGTCCCTGTGCCCAGGCTCCATGGCTGCTGGGGGAGACAGTGGCTAGCTCTGAATCTGCCTGTGGCTAACTCAGTAAAGGACTGGCAGAGAAGTCTCAGAGAGATCCACTCCTCTGTGTGGAGTCAGGTCTGGCCTCAAGGTGGCAGGTGGGACGGGATGCATTCAGACTGTGAAGAAGTTCTAGCTAGCAAGGGAACCCCTGTGACCATGTGAGAGACTGGGGTTCTGAGGTGGAAGATGGGGGTGGGAGTCCTGGGAGGTTCTGGGCTTGAACCGTGCTGGCAGATTGCATCTGGCCTTGTCTTTTCTTGCTCCTATTATCTGTTTCCTTCTGGCTCAGTGACGGGTCCTGGGGGTTGGGTCCTCCTCCGTGGTGACACTCCTGACCTAGGCTTGCCTGTTCCACAGGAAGCTAACTTGGAGCAGGTCCACCTGGCTCTGAAGGCACAGTGCTCCTCTGAGGACATGGACGCCCTGGTGGCTCAGCTGACAGACGAGCTTCTTGCAGACTGCAGGTAGGGGGTACTTGGCACCCTCCGATGCCTCTCCTAGCTCAGCCCGTCTCCTCAGGAGTGTTCGTGTGTGGTGGTGAGCAGAGGCACGTCTCCCAGCCACGCTTGGCCAGCAGTCTGGCCAGTGCTGAGCCCAGAGGTGGTGGAGCCGGCACCGGGAGTTGAAAAGGTGACGTTTAGAACAGGTCATAAATCTCCCCGCAGCAGCGGCAGCAGCTGTGGGCTTGGCGACCAGCTTACCTGAATGGGAAGCATTGTGTGTCTGATCCCCGACCTCATAGCTCCCTGATGGAATCTCCAGGAGAAGCTGGGGTGGGGGCACCCCTCCTTCCCCTAAGGCCATGTTGTCGGGGACCATGGTTTCTATTTAGGTTTCTACTGCACATGGTTGATTGTCAGCTTCAGGAAAGGGGGGACTGGGGGTGAGGGAGAATAGGAACGGAGGTCAGCAGAGGGGGCCCCACCTCAGCATCTCTTCCACATCCAGGAGGGCTAGGGTAGTCACTGCAAAGAGAGCTTTGAAGTTGAACTTGGCATGAAGAATGATTACTTAATAATATCTGATCAATAAAAGACTGTCACCATGGGGAAGACTAGTGAGAAAGTGTGACTACCACAATGACAAATGCAAGGAGACCGCCCCTCACCAGTCTGGCGGCTTTCAGTAGCTCTGCTTCTTTGGGCCTTGGTTTCTCAGCTATGAAATGAACTTGGTTATATCCACTCTTATGCATTCTATGGGGTTCAGTATGAGGGTTGCTACCGCCACCATCCTGTTAGCTGAGAGCCCTGTTGAAGGGGTCAGAGAATGCCCTCACTCTGAGAAACACCTAACTGTGGTGGCACTTGTATGTCCTGCTCAGGAAGTACACCTCTACCAGATAGTGTTCCCGAAGGAACAGTCCCTCCCGCCCCCGTCCTGCCCCAGTCAGGTCACTCTTGAAAACCAGCTCAGCCCCAGCTGTACTGGTAAGGGTACACCTTGAGCCCTCTAGGGGAGTGGGGTCCATGGGAGCTCAGAGCAGATGCAACTGGCAGTGGAATCTTCCCAAAGAAGGAATGCCTGGAGGAAACGGTAGGGCAGGAAGTGCAGCCTAGGAGACCACAGGGACCAAGGCCGGCGTGCCTTGTCCTGAGTGTAGTCCTGAGATGCCTGCTGTCTGCAGGGGTACCTAGGACAGCTGGTGCCTGGCAGGGAAGGCTTTAGGGGCTCTGCCAAAGCTCAGGCTTAGGTATGTTGAGGAAGGAGACTCCCAGGTCAGATGCTTGCTGTAGCTTCGGGGTGACAAGAGAGAAGAAATAGGACCTAAGACACAGGCGGCTAAGTGACCTAAGACACAGGCGGCTAAGTGACCTAAGACACAGGCGGCTAAGGCAAAGGTGCTGGAGAGGGCAGATATGGAGGGAGCCGAGAGCACCATAGACTTCATGACGGGCACTGCGCTGGGAAGTTTGTGTGTGTTCATTCATCATAAAGCTCTAGCCATACCATTCTCTGAGGGCCAAGTAAGGAAATGGAGGCACACAAAGATTTGACGGACATACCCAGATTCACATGTCAAGCAAGTGAGAGAGTGTCCTGTGCTACTTTGTCACAGCTAGAGCTAGGGGCCTAGGAAAGGCCCAGTCTGATTCCCTAGCTGTGGCCACGACAGTTAGGGTGGGCTTTGGCCATTCTCTGAGGGTTTAGCAGGAGGAAAGCAGGGTGGGGGTGATGAGGCAGCAGGAAGCTGGCCTTGGTATTGAGGTGGAAGGAACGTGGTGCTGCGGGGGGGGGGGCACACAGGGGCACAATAAGCTTGCAGGGACCCTTGGGTGGGGTGCCTTCTCAGAGCATATTGCACCCTGGCTGTGCCTACAGAGAGGCTGCCATGCCCAGTGATGCCCCTTCTGGTGGCTGGCAGAACATGGGTCCCTGCAGAACTGCTCTTGGCAGATGTGGGGTCAACCAGGTGAGTTGGGGGAGGATCGGAGTTTGGAAATGGGTGGGACCCAATCCCTGGCAAATCTAAGGTGCTGGAACACTAGAGGGTTGTAAGACTTGGTCCCAGGCTGTCCTCGGTGCCCTCTTGGGAAGAATTTGTCTGAAACACTCTGCCAAACCAGGCTCTTCTGTCAATCTTCTGGGGGTAGGGGATGTCTAGCCTCTAGGGGGCACCAGTTTAGGACAAGAGCTTGCAGTGGGGGTGGGTTCCCATCCTCTCTGGGTATCTGACAGGATCTTCAGGGAAGGGACTCCAGATCCATCCCTCCAGGAACTACCTGAGGCCACCATGCTGCCCGAGGCTTTAGCATGAGCAGGTGTCATGGCTGACCAGGGCTGAATACTTGCTATCAGCTATACTGTCTCTAGTTAGGGCACTTCCCTGGCCCCCCCATCCTTCCACTCTGCACCCCTCAACCCCACACCCATGTAGCAAAGCCCTCTCCTCTGATCTTTGGACTCACTGTGTTTCCTCTCCCTGTATCTGTCCTGGGCCAGGCTGTTCCTGAGACCACGCATCCCCCCCCCCCCATTCCATCAGCATCTCCTGTCTGCACAGGTTCACCATCTTCAGAGACCACAGCGCAAACCTTATCAGCTCTTAAAACCTTCACCTCCCTTCCCTCTCCCCAGCCCAGCCACCCACCCTACCTTCCTCACTCTCTCCCCCGTTTCCCTTCTCTAGCACCCTGGAGAGGACTGTTTTCCCCACAGGGTGGCTCCTAGCCCTCCTGCCTTATGGGTCGTTGCTGGTTTGTTGGCCCCTCCCCACCCTATAATGTACCCCTTGCCTCTGTGTATGACTTTCTGCCTCCGTGCTGTCCCATTAGCCCTTCCTGGCATTCTACATGGACTAGCTCCTGTCAGCCCTGCAGGTGTAGACCAGGGCCACTTTTTCCAGGGAAAACTCCAAGGAGGCTTCTTCAGGGAATGGCAGGCTGTCTCAGTTTCTCCTTATGAGAGGATCATCTCTTTGGACTCAGCCTGGAGTCCAGCTCATTCTCTGGGGGTTGGTCCTGATACAGTTGCCAACTTGATCGCCAGGGACAGGTGGTGGCTTGGTGAACAGAGGGCTCTGCTCCGGGTATTGTGTGGCCAGGCTCCATCTGTAGGGGGGGCTAGGATGCAGTCTCCTTCTCAGACTCCCCTCCTTTCTGTACCCCTGTATTGAACTTCCCTGCCGGTGGGGAAGAGCCAGGGCGTCTTGTGAGTGGTAAAGACTGCGCTTGGCTGGGTTAGTCTTGGGAAGTTTTGGTTGGGTGGTCTGCTGGAGGGTCCTCCCTGTTTTCTGACCTTGGCTGGGCTTCTCCAGCCCTCTGCTCCGCTGCGCACCAGGGCCCCTCACCCACCATGCAAGGCCTCCACCCGCTGCCGCCGGCCCGGGGCTGCCGTCCGCGGCACCCTTGGGGCAGTAAATATTATATTACCACAGGGTGTGCAGTACGTGACCTGAGACGGGCCCCGGGGCTTAAGTTTCCCCGAGATGGAGCTCGCGCACCCGCTCCCCCCACCCTAAAAATTCAATTAAAAAAAATAACAGGAAAGACGCAGCGCGCCCAGGGCCTGCCAGAGCGGTGCCGTGGCGCTCCGGCGGTAATTGGTTCTGCATAGCTTGGGGAAATTGGCAGAAAAAATAAATCAGCCGGGAGCCGGGAGTCCAGACGCTGCGGGGAGGGGGCGGGGGGCTGCAGCGTGGAGCAGGCCTGGCGCAGCATTGACGAATGTCCTGTTTGAGGGCAAGGGCTGGGCCAGCTGGAGGGTCCTGCTTGGGAAGGGAGAACTGGAGCTCACCCTCTCTTTTTTAGCATTTCTTCTGGGTATGCACACCCAGCCCTGGAACGGTGTGGAGCGTCCATCAGCGGGGCTTTTAGAGAATCCCGGTGTGATGGGCCGGGGATCAGAGATCTTTGCTCCTACACACGATGGAATTTAATTTTACCCCTCACTTGGGCTTCAGCGCTGTTAGTTGAGGGCTGCAGTACCATACCCAACAGTGCTCAGAACTTTCCAAAGCCCAGCTCAGGATTCTGGGAGGGCCGTCTTGGGGCAGCCAGGGTGGATGCTTCTGTATTCATGGCTGCTGGCCTCCCCACAGTGTCTGCAGTAGCTAGCTAGTCAGGGGTCCATAAATTTCTTTCTTGGAGAAAGTGTGCGCCCAACACAGAAGGGATTTATTTTACTGTGGGGCAACTTAGACTCTGGCCTCTATCCTAGACAACACAAGGGGGCAAGAAAGGGACCCTATAGGTCCTCTGAGAGCTTGCAATCAGCTTGGAGAGGGGATACTCATACAAAAGAACCCACCAGACAGGAGGTTGGGGTGAGTCCCAAAAGGCTCTCCTGGGAATAAAGAGGCATGTTTCAGGGTAGGAGTAGAAGGGCCAGGGTGTGCATAGGAGACCTCCTGGAGCAGACAGGCCACAAGGTGAGCGCCCAGCAGGCTCTTCTCCTATATTTATAGGAGCAGGGACCCTATAAATATACACACTTGTGTGTACCTGCATACACGCACCTGTCTCTGGTGTGTGGAGCCCTGGTGAACAAGCACATTGCACCTGTCTCTCCTAGCCAGCCCCTGTGTGACACCCATGAAATACCTTCTGCCACCCACCTTGATCAATATCTGTTTCGGCTACGTGGCCGTCACCTGAGCCAGATCAAAGAAGCTGCCCTGGCCTTGAAGCTCGGCCACAGTGAGCTCCCCACTGCCCTGGAGCAGGCTGAGGACTGGCTTCTGCGTCTCCGTGCCCTGGCTGAGGAGGTAATGAATCCTGAGGGGCCTTTCTCCTTCAGCCTTCCTCCCTCCTTGAATGTAGACCAAATGTTTACACTGTGATACATTCCGGGTCTGTTGCTGGGTGACCTCCGGCCAGTCACTTAACCTTACAAACATTAGTATGCCCATTTGTGGGACACAATAACATACGTACTAGGTGCTACAGGGTCCAGCTCAGAACCTGACACACAGTAGGTACTCAATAGATGGCCTAGTGACCCAAAGGATGTCAGAGCAAGGCTAGGACCAGAACCCAGAGTGCCTGGCTCTAGGTCTCCTGTTGAAGCCTGCTTACCAGGAACCTGACTCCTGGCCCACTAGTGCCTGTCTGTAGGAAGTGAGGATGGTGAGAGGGATGGTACCCAGGCATGTGCAGGGAGAGGGTGTCTGGAACAGAGGACTGTAGAAGGGCAATGGGAAGGGCTGCTTAGGAAGGGCTGATGAACCCTAGAGCTTCCCTGAGCATGGTGGTAGGCACATGGCCAGTTCCCTGGGCATATCTTCATAGTGGTGAGGACTGCCCCAGGCTGGTCGTTGGCTGCCTCTGGAATCCTCATCCTCCCCTCTTCACAGAATTTGTTCTATGGCTAGGGGAGGGCAAGTGCTGAAGAGCCCTCCTCAAAATCCTTCCAGTTCCTACCCCTAGGTCTGGGCCTCTCTCTCTGAGGAGCCCTGGAAAGGTGGTGAGGAGCCCCTGTTGTGGTGGTGCCTGCTTTTGTGAGCCTGCAAATCTTAGGATCCTAGGGCTAGTATGGGGAAGGAGGCTAGGGTGGGCAGACTACACCTTCCACAAGACTCCATGCTCTAAAGCAGGGGCATCTTCCCAGAAACCTCTGGGCATCTAAGAGACATTTGTGGGACCTCCTCTGAAAGCTGAGGGCCAAAGGCAGGGCCATGAGTGGCCAGGATGGCATGGGAGCTGGGCGAGGCAAGACTTTGTGGCCTTTGAGACAGAGGTCAGGCGTGGCATCCCCACCTTGACTGCAATTCCCTCTCCAGCCCCAGAACAGCCTGCCAGATATCATCATCTGGATGCTGCAGGGTGATAAGCGCGTGGCCTACCAACGGGTGCCCACCCATGAAGTCCTCTTCTCCCGCCGGGGCCCCAGCTACTGCGGCAGGAACTGTGGAAAGCTCCAGACCATCTTTCTGAAAGTGAGTATTCTCTCTGCTAGGGCCACCATAGGGTTTTCTCAACACAAGGCCTTTCTTCAGCTTCCCCTGACTCCCCATTCAGCCCTGTTCTGAAACTATCTGAAGGCCCTCAGATTTTTATCTTGGGAAGAGAGGGGTATTTGAGTAAAATACCTACCTTCCTTCCTTCCTTCCTTCCTTCCTTCCTTCCTTCCTTCCTTCTTTCCTTCCTTTCTTTCTTTCTTGTTTTTTTCTAGACTGGAACTCACTTTGAGACAATACGGGCCTCGAACTCACACTAACTGACTCTGCCTCCCGATTTTAGGAATAAAGGCATGAGCCGCCATGCCCAACTAAAAGATCTTTCTTTTTCTTCAGTTTTTCTTAAACTCTCCAGGCCCTGCTCAGTGAGTTTAGTGTGTTTGCCAGTAGGAGCTGGAATGTGGGCTTGGAAGTGAACAAGGAAAACAGAGCATGGTAGCAACTGCCTGTCCTAGCATTTGGGAGGTGGAGGCAGGAGGATCATCCTTAGCTATATCCTGAGTTTGAGAACACCCTAGGCTACTTAAGACCCTGTTTAATTAAGGGCCTCAAGTGTGTGTGGGGGGGTGCTTATGTATGTGTCCAAGACTTCATTGGCTCATGGGGCTGGTCTCTTTCAAGAATCATTCCCAACCTCTACCATGGCCTCCAGATCTGCCCCTGCGGCCTCAGGAGCAGTTGATGGGGGGAATGGGAGTGGGTTCTTGTGCAAGGGCTCCCATCACCTTTTCTAGCTGAACACTGAGATACAGAGCCCCAGTGGCTTTGGTCATGGCTTCAGCCAGATGATTGGAATACAGGCCCCCTCATGAGGTGACTTCTCTGTGTACAGCCATTCCCAGTGGCTGGGGAGTTAGCTGTTTCTTACCACTTCTCGTTGCTTCTAATCGCTGTGCTTTCAAGGCCTCTTCAGCCTACACAGCTTGCCCCCCCTTCCAGCCTGGCCCGTTTCCCCAAAGTGTCTACTGCAGCTATTCCCTTTTTTACATGCTTCCAAGAGGTCATCATTGACCATATCCCAGCCTTGACCCTTCTGAGTAGCGCCAACTCCTGGCTGCTAGCCTACATGGTTTTCTGTTGGCCCATCATTCTTTCTGCCCCTTGGGGTGGGAAGCCAGGGCTGGCTCCAGCTTTACAGCCAGTGTAAACCAGCAACAGGCTGGTTGCAGTTCTGTCTGGCCTTGGGCATGTCACCAAAGCTCTCTGAAGAGCCTACTTTCTTCCCACCTATGAAATAAAAAGGAGGCCGTCTACCTCACAGGCACTGAGGACTGAACTGGACAGTTCACACTGAAGTTGGTGGTTGATGGACACTTGTTCTTCTCTCCCTCTGCTCCCCTCTTTCTTTTGGGACTGTCCCTTGCTCTACAGATGCCACATTTGGGGATCTGTTATAGATCAGTGTGCTGGATAGTTTTATGTCAAGTTGACACAAACTAAAGTAGTCTGAGAGGTGGGAACCTCAATTTAAAAAAATGCCTCCATATGATTGGATTGCAGGCAAGCCAATAGTCCATTTTCTTAGTTAGTGATTGGTGGGAGAGGGCCCAGCCCATTGTGGATGGTGCCGTCCCTGGGCTGGTGGTCCTGGGTGCTAAAAGAAAGCAGGATGAGCAAGCCATGATGAGCAAACCAGCATGGTCTCTGCATCCGCTCCTGCATCCAGGTTCCTGCCCTGTTTGAGTTTCTGCCCCGACTTTCTTCAGTGATGAACAGTGATATAGAAGTATAAGCCAAATAAACCCCTTCCTGCCAAGTTGCTTTCGGTCATGGTATTTTATCATAGCAATGGTAACCCTAACTTAGACAGCCATGTCTGAGATAATGAGTATGCTGGGAGAGTGACCTTTCAGAGGGGATGACATGGGGTCGTGTGTGTGTGTGTGTGTGTGTGTGTGTGTGTGTGTGTGTGTGATCACCTGTTCCTTTACCATCTGAGGCACATTCTTTGTTTGATCCTAACCTCAAGTTCTGCCCTCAGATCGGCCTCCGAGGCTGACCCTCTCCTTGTGTGTGTGGTATGTAGAAGGGGAGGGAGTGTGGGAATGGGTTGGCAAGGCAACGGGTGCTGAGAGTACAGGCAGGCTGTAGCCAGGCCTGGTAGACTCTGGAGCATCTCTCCCTCCAGTTCTGACCTATTCGCCCTGAAACCTCCAGGAGGGGAACTGAGAATGTTCCCTGATTCCAAGCAAAGGAAGAAAAAAAAAAAGATACCGAATTGTTTCTCGAAGTCTTCCCCACTGAGTTCATGAGCCTGCCAGTAGCTCCTGAGCAAGCGCTACAAAAATGTTGGCAGCGGGCAGAGACCAAGCAAACACTGGTGTTCCTTAACTTAAACCCAAGCTGGAAAAAGTGAGCACCACAGAGGAGAGGAGCCCCAAACTAGACATTTCTTTATTTGCTGTTGCTATTTTGGGTTGGGCAGGCTGGCCCCGTCTGGGGGAGGTTAGTGGTGGGGAGCTAGAGGTGGGGGAAGAAAGGGAGGAGGCAGGCATTCCTGCCATGTCCCAAGGGCTGGTGGCTTGGAGGGGAAAGGACAGCTAGCCACCCTGAGGGAGGGGACAGCTGAAGTGAACACCACTGGGAGTTCCTGGACACGGGTGGGGTAAGAGGTGTCTCCATACTTCTCCCAGGAATGACTGAGAGGAGTTGGGTTGAGGAACGGGATAGGGTCAACCAACAAGGGTCGACGCCGCTTCCTATGCCTTCTCTTGGTCTGGGCTGTGCCTCCAGGGGTCTGGGCCTTCCACTCCAGCTTGGGAGCTCCCACCCTAGCTTCTCAGCCTTTTCTGAACCCACCCAGACTCCCTGCTGCTCAGTGAGCTATCTCTCACCCTGGTGTCTCCTCGAGGGGACAGGGTGTCATTTTAAGAGGGAGGAACTCCACTCCCCAAGGCCGAATCTGACCTTTGGTTTCAGTCAAATGGTGAAGTAATCCTAGGGAACATATATATGTTTTTAAATGTTGGGTTGTTGTGGTTATTCCATTTGGCAGAGCTTCTGAAACCTTTGGGATAAAAAATAGCTGAACAGCTAAGAGCGGTTAACGTGCTGATAAGCACTTGAAATTGTGGGGACATTAGATGCAGTGTTCACGTCTAGCCAAAGCATGAAGTACTGAAAATGAAACGAAGTGGCTTTAATTGCTCCTCTTCTGGAGCTGGGTCCCCGCTCTTCTGTTTCTGTGATGGTGCTGTCCAGCGCAGCAGCCTTGTGTAGCTGTTTAAATTAGTTAATGCCAAATAAAATGAAAACCCCAGTTCCCTGGTTACATGAGCCACTTGTCAAATGGCCAGTGGCTGCCCTATTGGACCTTGTAGGTCTGAGCCATTTCCATTGTAGTAGAAAGTTCCCGCAAATGACAGAAGTAGGAAGATAAGCGGCAGAAGGGGATATTAGAGACCCTGTACATGACCCCATCTGTAAAGGGCTCCTACATGGCTGCTATAGTCTTTTTTTGATGAGCAGGACTCTTGGTTCTATATTCCATCTCTATGATATTTGGTGTAATTCTACAACGGAGTACACCTGACTGGGTGTTGAGCTGATATGCCCAGGGCTTTGAGTGTTTGTGTTTCTTTGATTGCAGTATCCCATGGAAGGCGTGCCTAGGACCCGGATGCCTGTGCAGATCCGGGTCAAACTCTGGTTCGGGCTCTCTGTGGATGAGAAAGAATTCAATCAGTTTGCTGAGGGGAAACTCTCTGTCTTTGCTGAAACGGTGAGTACCTGCCCACCTACTGGCCCTTGGACCCTGGAGTCGCGTGACCTCTCACTGGTTTTTCTTCTTTGGTCTGCAGTATGAGAACCAGACGAAGCTGGCGCTGGTCGGGAACTGGGGCACAACAGGCCTCACCTACCCCAAGTTTTCTGACGTCACAGGCAAGATCAAGCTGCCAAAGGATAGCTTCCGCCCTTCCGCTGGCTGGGCCTGGGCAGGGGACTGGTTCGTGTGTCCAGAGAAGACGTGAGTGGTAGTCTCAGGGTGTCCAACCACAGTTTCTCGTTCTCCACAGTTTCTCGTTCTCCCCAGCCCATCCTCTGACATCTTGAGCTCTGTGAGTCCTTCTACCTGCCCGGCTGTGCCCAGCTGTTCCGACTCTCCTGGGGCTGGTGCTTAACCAGGAATAGCTTGAACACTCAGAAATAAAGTGCTGCATGTGGCTGGGGAGACACTCAGTGGACAAAGCACTTGTCACGCAAGTGACTTGATGCATTCAGTTCCTTGAAACCCGTGATGAATCCCAGCACAGTATCTGTCTATAACTCCAGGGCTCCTATGCGGAGTTGGAAACAAAGACAGGAGAGTCCTCTGAGGGCCTTGGGCCAGCTGGCTGGGCATACTAAGTGGTAAACAACCAAGGGACCTCACCTCAAACAAATGGGAAGTGAGGACTGACACCCAAGACTGTCCTCTGATTTCCACATGGATGCCCTAGTATGTGTGCATCCCCAAACCCGACACCTGTCATGTGTATACACACATACTTATACATATATGAATATATTATGAAGCATACCTTAGAGTTGGCACCCAGCCATGTGCCTTGTCCTTTGTGATACACAGAGTCCCTCTCATTGCACATGTGTGACCATTCCTGTTCCAGGCAGCTCACTTGCTCCCTGAATCCCAGTTTGTGCCTCCTTCTATGCCGCCTCAGCCACTCTCCACACTTTTTATAGCTGGGTGACATCCAGCACCTTTTTAAAAAAGCTTGACATTGAATCTTTAATGTACTTCTTGATGATATTTTCTTTGTACTGTCATTGGGCTTTGGTGCCTCTTATTGGTCTCCCTTTCTTCTTTTGCCTTGGATGACTTTTTCTTTCTTTCTTCCTTCCTTCCTTCCTTCCTCCCTCCCTCCCTTCCTTCCTTCCTTTCTTTTCTTCCCCTCTCTTCCCCTTCCTTTCCTCCCTCTTTTCCTCCCTCCCTTCCCTCCCTCCCTCCCTCTCTCTCTCTCTCTCTCTCTCTCTTTCTCTCTCTCTCTTTCTTTCCTTTGAGAAAGGGTTTCTCTGTAGTTTTGGAGCCTGTCCTGGAACTAGCTCTTGTAGACCAGGCTGGCCCCAAACTCACAGAGATCCGCCTGCCTCTGCCTCCCGAGTGTTGGGATTAAAGGCGTGCCCCAACACCGCCGGCTTGGGTGACACATTCTATGGCCCGTGAGCATCTCTACCTGCTCTGAGCCTCCTGTTTACCCTCTGTCCCTGTCTCTCTGTACTACCCCCTCTAACTGTATTGTGGTGAGTTTGACAGTGCAGCTGGGCTGAGGTATAATGCTCTCCTGGAAGCAAACGGTGGCAGGGGTGTTTTCAGTGACCCTCTGCCTGTCCTCCCCAATAGCCTGCTACATGATGCTGATGCTGGTCACCTGAGCTTTGTGGAGGAGGTTTTTGAGAACCAGACCCGGCTACCTGGAGGCCAGTGGATTTATATGAGCGATAATTACACTGACGTGGTAAGGGGTGCTCCATGTGGGCAGTGCATGCTTTCCCCGGGGTCCTGGACGTTTGGTCCCACGAAGAGCTGGTGACTCAGAAGACTGGGTGTCTTTTCCCTGTTCCTACTTGCTGACCTATTGCTCTGTGCTCCAGAAGGATGGTGTCCTCGAAACATGTGGGTGCTTAGTCTGTATCTTTTCACAACTGCCTATTGTATCTCTAGAATGGGGAGAAGGTGCTTCCAAAGGATGATATTGAG
Organism: Microtus ochrogaster; assembly: GCF_000317375.1. Classification (NCBI taxonomy): domain Eukaryota; kingdom Metazoa; phylum Chordata; class Mammalia; order Rodentia; family Cricetidae; genus Microtus; species Microtus ochrogaster. The sequence continues at coordinate 524,490 of NW_004949160.1, forward strand.
TGCCCACTGGGTTGGAAGTGGGAAGATGAAGAATGGTCCACAGACCTCAATCGGGCTGTTGATGAACAAGGTAGGAACACACAGAGGCTGGGGTCTCACCCGCGCCACCTCCTAGCTGTGCCAGTGAGACAGCTGAAGGCCCCAGACAGTTGCCTGGCTTTCATTGGGTTACTTCACCTGGGAACTTCCTGAACAGGCCTCCACTTTAAGCTTCTACTTATGGCCCGAGTTTTAGCCGCTCAGGGTTTGAGCATGCCCCCCAAAGATAGATAGCTTAGGAGAGATGGGGATTTGCTGACAGTGATTTACTGGTTTTACTCCACCCCTTAGGCTGGGAGTACAGTATCACCATCCCCCCAGACCGAAAGCCAAGACACTGGGTCCCCGCTGAGAAGATGTATTACACTCACAGACGTCGGCGCTGGGTCCGACTGCGCAGGAGGGACCTCAGCCAGATGGAGGCACTGAAGAGGGTGAGCCAAGGGGAGGTGGGTGGGAGTGGGGCTTCCGGACGGAGAAGGCCAGTGCACACAGAAACGTCTGAGTGTGCACAAAGTGCACACAGGCGCATAGACCTGTCTTAGTGGCTTTCTGTTGCTGTGATGAATAAAGCATTATGATCAAGGCAGTTTAGAGAAAGGGAGCTGGTTTGGGCTTGTAGTTCCAGAGGATTCGAGTCTAGCATGGCTGGGAGTCACAGCAGCAATTAGCAGGCACGGCAGTCAGAACAGGAAGCCCAGAGCTCACCTCTTGAAACATAAGCGTGAAGCAGAGAGAGAAAACCGGAAGTGGTGTGAGGGTTTTAAAGCCAAAGCCCACCCCCTATGACGTAGTTTCTCTAGTAAGACTATACCACCTAAACCTCCCCAAACAGTGCCTGGGGGACATTTGCATTCAAAACACCTCAAGATTCAGTGAGTTGACTGGCGGGTCCCCCCCAGATCAGTTGAGCACATATACACACCACACTGAAAATATGAGTCACGCTGTGCACACTCGAAACAAGTAGATCACACCAGCCTCTACAGATCGCACCTGGCACTCACAGATGCCTACGTATGGATGTCCGAGTACTGTCACTTACAATCCCCAAAGGCTCAAGGATGCCAAAGGCAGTGCTTCCTGCTCGGTTTCCTAGAGGGAGACTTGGTGATATGGAGGCTCCAAGGCAGGGGCCCTCGAACCCTGCAGATACTCCTTACCTGGAGGCAGGAGATGGGTCTACACCACCTGAGCTGTCTGCCACTGGCTGGTGGGATGTGCTATGATATCTGTACCACAGAGACGTGGCTTAGTAGCGGTGGGCTGGGTCCTGAGCCCACCCTTCTGGCTGCCAGTGGTAGGCCACAGTGTGAGTGTATTGGCTAGTGAGAGACCAGAGAAGAGCCATCAGTGTTCACCCAAGGACACCATGGAACACAGGACAGGCCCGCAGTACTTTCTTGTGAGCACACATGAACACATGCACTTGTCCCAGAGTCTGGGAACGCTCACGTGCAGCCCCCCCCCCCCCCAGGACCTGCCTTCCCGGGTCTTCTGGTCATCTATCCTTCACTCCTAAGAACACATTTGGGTTTAGTAGCAGAGGCAGGCCTCTCCCACTCTTTAAATGGGAGAGTCTTTACGGGACCCGGCTTTCTTTTCCCCCTTAGCAGTACTCTAGGGAGGGACTGTCTGGGTCTGGGGACAGGTGGTGTTTTGGGCAAGCCACTGTGAACCAGGATGGCAATCTTCCTCTGCAAGGAAGACACCCAGTTGCTAGAGGTGTGGGCCTTGCTTGGGATCCCAGCCTGGCTTGATAGCTAACATCAGTGCCATGTCACTCCCTTATAGGGCTTGGGGTCAGACATGTGCAGGCTTCCTGCAGGAAAGGGTGCCTTCCAAGGAGAGATGGGTCCTCACCGTCGGCCTAGGTGCACATCCTGGGAGAAGTCCTCTGGCCTTAGGAAGCAGGTCTTCATTTTGCCTCTGAGCTGCAGGCCCATCTCTATGTTTAGAAGCTGGGATGTGAAGGAGAAAAAGGAAATGACAGGAAAGCTTGGATTCGGGTAGTCCACCCCTAGTTCAAATAAACAGCCTGAAGCCCAGTGTCTAGCTCTGCTGCCGTCTACCTTCCCTGCTGGCCTCCTCGGCTACCCTGTGGCCTGGAAGTCTCCTTTCTCTCCTGGGTTTCCTACCTCAAGGCTACTCCAAGCCACCTTCTTGCAGGTGGTTCTTCCAGGCTTACCCCTTGGAATCCTGCCCTGTCTCTCCCTCAGAGCTGCCTCCTCTCTCCTACAGCACAGGCAGGCAGAGGCTGAGGGCGAGGGCTGGGAATACGCCTCTCTCTTTGGCTGGAAGTTCCACCTGGAGTGCCGCAAGACAGATGCCTTCCGCCGCCGCCGCTGGCGCCGTCGCATGGAGCCACTGGAAAAGACCGGACCTGCAGCTGTGTTTGCCCTCGAGGGGGCCCTGGTACATTGGGTTGCATCTGGCTGGGCTTGGGTGGGGTGCAGCTCGCCTTTCCAAGGCTGATGTGGGACAGGCATGGAATCCCTAGGGTCGTGGTTTCAGATGGAACGTTGGCCAGCCATCCTGGCTTGGGTCCCTGTGGGGTGGCATGTGGGGAGAGTGAGCAGCATTCTAGGTGTCTTCCTAAAGTAAGGCAGCTTCTTTCTTGACACTGGAAGATCCACTGCTTCTCTGAGTGTGAAGATGAGCAGTGGCCTGGGCCTCTGAGTGGCTCACCAGACAGCAAAGCCCAAGCACCCAGAGTTTCCTGCAGAGATAGCCTGGCAGGGATGAGGGAAGTCTGGGAGTGGCCATAGAGGCCTGGTGATCCTGGCGTATCCTTGAAGGACACAGTTCTCCCTGGTTGGGATCTTTGATAGGGTTTGGGGGAGACATGCCTGAGAAAGGGAAATCCTGGGTGACTGCTGTTCCCCTGTGTCATCTTCTATAGTGAGTAGCATTGGAGTCAAGATCAGGGTGGTGAACCCCAGGGAGAGGTGATGGCAATTGGAGCGGGGACATTTTGGGGTTGGCAGACAACTTGTTCTCTGTTTTGATAGTCTAGAGACTCCTGGAGACGGACCACCACTTCTGAAATACAGCCAGTATTATGTATGCATTTTTTGTGTGTACTCTGGGGTGCGGACCTGGGAAACAGGTCTTGTCAGCCTTTACACACACGGTTGCCTGTGTCAATGTATGTGTGCTAATCAGTGGGTCAAGGCAGCTGTGAGGCCGGGGAGAGTCTGGTGGGAGTGGGCCCAGGATGTGATGAATGGAAGCAGAGAAGGAAGTGGAAGCCAGTGGAGCCCCCCCCAACTCCAAACACCCAAGGCTGGCCAGAGAGGTCCTTCATCTCAGGTAGTGCAGGGAGAAGAAACCCCCCTGAAGGCCAGGTAACAGCCTGCAACAGGCTTGGAGAGAGAGCCTTCTATTCTTAAACAAAGCCCTTGAGGGAAGCAGTCATCCTGGGCTCTGGGCCACTAAACAGTTGTCAGCCAGGACAGGAGCAAGTGAGATAACTCTGTGGCTTTCAGGAAGCAGGGCTGTGTGTGGTTGTCTTTGTCCTGTGTCGGCCTGGTTTTGGCACTGGGCAGGGCCTAGGGAGGGTCCCTGTGGCTGAGGCTGAAAGTTGGAGTGAAAGAACTTGAGGAAGGCCAGGCAAGCACTGAAGGGACCAATTCATTCCATTGGCAGAGACTCAGGCTTGGGAGATGGGTCAGTGGGCAGAGTACACGCCTGGGGCTATGAGTTTAATCCCTAGCGTCCACATGAGAAGATCCAGGTGTGGTGGCATGTGCTTGTGCACTCAGTATCGGGCAAGCAGAGGCCTAACCATGGAGACCCAGGTTCTAGTGAGAGATTGTCTCAGAAAACAATGTGAACGCCACAGAGAGACTCTGCTCATATGGACTGATGAGCAAGGGGGCTTTGGGTTTCACTCAGCTGAAAAGTGCTCTGGAGGGGAAGCGGGTAGCAGGTGGCAGGAAACTGAGGTCTTCAGGGCATCCCTGGGACTCGTTCCTCTGTCTCAGCCTCTTCTCATGCTTTTTTGCTCCTTGGTAGCAATGACGGTGGCAGAAGACATGCCACATCCTGACAGTCACAGGACCCTGCTGGACAGGCATGCTCCCTTTCCCCCATATGGAGAGTCCGGAGTGGCTCAACCCCAGGAAGGAAATGGCTCCATCTGGTCGTGTGTGCCTGTGCTAGTCCTTGTACCTGGGGTGAGGGGTGGAAAGCTCTCAATGACCACACTTGGGCTCTGTGATTGACAGCACCACTAGGTTTGAGAGAGGAACTTCTGAAAAGGAAAAGAAACTAGAAATAGTGGTAAGCAGAGAGTTCTGGAGGGCAGATCCAGGCCTCTTCCCAGGGGGTACAAGGGAGCCGAGGGCACGGTCGTGCAGAGGCCAGGCTCTGGCTGGAGCAGGGCTTGGGGATCATGAATAAAGCAGCTATGGGAAGTAACTGAGAGAGATAGCCTCCCATCAGAAAATCCAAGCCTAAGGCTACCACGTGGGGCAGGAGCCGTGGGACCAAGGTGATATTTGGATTTGACACACAGGAGTGTCAAAGGCTCAGCAGTGTAGATGGGAATTCTGGCATCTGATGTAGCTGTGTGAGGTATGGTGGACCTAGTGGCTGTCTGATGGGTGGCCATGATGTGAGATTCCCCTCTGTATGCTGTGAATATCATTGGTTAATAAAGGAACTGCTTTGGGCCTATAGCAGAGCTATAGGGGAACAGAGCTAGGTGGGGAAAACTAAGCTGAATGCTGGGAGAGAGGAGGCAGAGTCAGAGAGAAGCTGTGGAGCCACTGGCAGAGACAGACGTGCTGAAAGTTTGCTGGTAGGTCACGACCTTGTGGTGATGCACACATTATAGGAGATGGGTTAGATTAATATGTAAGAGTTAGCCAATAAGAAGCTAGAGCTAATGGGTCAAACAGTGATATAAATTATACAGTATCTGTGTGGTTATTTCGGGTCTGGGCAGGAGGGAACACACTAGCAGTCCTCTTACAACATGGCCAGGTCAGGAAAGCAGGAAGAGTTGGGGTTGAGTGTCTGCTGGGAGGGGTGGGACACATGGTCAGAGGTGCTCAGACACATGGCCAAAGGCAGGTGCTAGAGCAGGGTGGGGCTTGGAGAAGGAAGGCAAGCAAGGAAAGCTAGGAAACATGGGCCAAGATTCTCCTTGTAAAGACTGGGAGAATGGGATATGGTAGTGGTGATATTTCCAAGAAGCAGAGACATTGACTAGTCTGTTGTTTGTGGGAGAGTGTGTCATGGGGGGGGTTCACTGATGTCAAATGTCGAGTTGACAGGCATGGGAGGGTTGATGAATTTTTTGATTCACTTGTGTTCTTAGTAGTTTCTTAGATGTTATTTATTTATTATGTATTTATTATGTATTATTTATTATGTATGCCTGCAGGCCAGAAGAGGGCACCAGATCTCATTATAGATGGTTGTGAGCCACCATGTGGTTGCTGGGAATTGAACTCAGGACCTCTGGAAGAGCAGCTGATGCTCTTAACCACTGAGCCGTCTGTCCAGCCCGCATTTGTAATTAGTTTATGATACATGGAAGGAACCGCCTCAGGAAGTCCTCTGCATCCCTGGGGAACATGACTGCCAGAGAATCTGAGGGAGAAAGTCTGTGAGTGCTTGGGTGGATCCCCCAGAGTTCTGCAGTGTCCTTAGGAGTTCAGTTTCCGGGCAGAGCTCTTTTCCTTCTGGATAATAACTGTCTGGACTACTGAGTATATGGAATCCCCAGCCCCAGGACAGATACATGACCCCACACCATCCTTTTCTACGGGCAGCTTCACCTGCTTCCAGCATGGCCAAAGGATGGCCTGGCTTTCCATCTCTGAGCTTATTGGCTTTGCCCTGGAACAGGCTGGTGTCTTAGCCCAGGGACTGGGACCCATGCTCACTCTGTATCACAGGATAGATTGTCAGGTGTTTTGTTATCAGGACCACACTGCTAGTTCTTGGTGTCTGCTAATGTCTGACCTGTACCTGGTGTGCATGTGACAGACTTCCCAGGTGATCTGGCTCTTCCTTCTGCCTCCCACGCCTCTGGGACTCTGTTACGTCACCATGGAAGAGACCACATCTTAGCATCACTGGGAGGATTAGCAGTGATTGTACTGGCTAATGAGCTGAGAAGTCAGCTAAGGACCTGTGACAATGCTCACTCTGAGGCCGTGTCTGGGTGGGGCTCAAGAATCTCTGCCCTTAACAAGGTCCTAAGTAATGAGCTGCTATTGCTGCTGCTACTGGCTCCGTTGCGTATGGAGGGCAGAAGATAGAGTGCATTGGCCTCCATCTAGATGCTTTCCCAAGTGACACTGGGTGTATGGCATGGATGGGGACAAGATGAGACAGCTCGTTCTGCCCTTTTGTGGGTCTGATGCTAGAGGCTTGGTCCACAGGGGAGCTCCTCTGGGACTTAGGGTTGGAAGAGAGAGTTTCGCGTGTGACTGCAAATAAACCCGCCGCCTTCTATATCTTTGCTGTTCTATAGTTATTCCAGAGTGGCCATGCTGAAGGGAGGGCGCTGGGAGGAGGTTATAGAGAGAGACCTTGAAAGAGCCAGGGAATGTCTGTGGGTGGGGCTGATGGAACCTCCTGGGAATCTGAGGGGTTCGAATGTCTGGGCCCCAGGACTAGGCCTGGTTATGCCTTGCCTCCTGCCACCCCTCCCCTGGCCTGCCAGCACCCTCTGGAAATCGTCTCCTTGGAAGGCAGGCCCTGTCTGCTCGTTAGCACCAGCAGCATGGGCCAAGCCTTGCTCCCTCCTCAGAGCGGGAGGCCCTGGCTCAGTCTGCTAAGCGTCTGCTGTCTCCATCCCGCGCATTATTTTATTTTCGTATTATTCTTTTTCCAGCTAATATCCTGGCATTCCCAAAGACACCGGGTTTCATAATCTTCCTGGCGTTCCCAGGGAGCTGGGAATCGGAGTACAAAGCCACTATTATAGCGAGTTCCATCAGCCTCCTCCTTACCCCACACCCCTTGCTGCCGCCACAGCCACCACCACCCGGCTCCCACCCAGTCACCCCCTCCTGACGCCACCAGCCTCTCTGGGAACTCTGGTGACGGCTGCTGGGGATGAGCTCACGGAATCTGTACTGTCACCCTTGCCCTGGGCCTGCCCTCCAGGCACGAGGATTTTCCAAACCCTGCCTCTGCACTTGGCCTTGCTAGAGGGGCAAGGCTTCCCGGGCTGCAGAGGCAGCCTGGCTGAGAGGGAGAGAAGGAGGAAATGAGGAAGGGAGGGAAGAAGGAAGGGAGGAAGGGAGGAGACAGGCCTGAAGTGTGTGCTGGCGGCCTTGGTGCCTTCTAGAGCTGAGAAAGACTTCCACGTTCATAGGTGCTTGTGAGCCTTGGAGCTGCAGGAGCCTTGGGAAGTTAGATACCTCTCTCTCCCTCTCTCTGTCTTCTGCCCTTTGACAGATCTGATGCTTGCTGATGCTTCTGTATATGTGTCTGTGATGGTTAAATTCTGGTGTCAGGCCTCTGGCATTATCTACTCCTCTAGGGCATCCAAGTCCCCAAGAGAGAATTACTAAATCTTTTTAACCATCAAGCAGATAGGTTTACATGTTGCCCTGTATCCCACAGCCACCCTGGGAGACTGGATGCTGACATTAGCCCATCTTACAGATGGGACAACTGAGGTGCCACACATGGCTCTTTAAATTCTTTTCTGGAGTAACCAGAATAAGAAAAAACAGTTTCTGTTGTATCGGGTGATGCAGCTATGGGGTAGTGGTGTCACTGTCACCACAGATGATTCTTTGAGCTCTGAAGTGCTACTGCAGAAGAAATAGGCCCGTGTCTGTCCTAGAACCTACCTAGGGTATACAGTTCCCCTCCCCTCTCTCTTCAGGTGCTTTCTGACTCTTGGCCAGATCACCAACTCCTCACCAACTACTACTTTCACCCTCTCTTTCACTAGGGCAGAGCATCTCTCCTGCCACACCCAGGGCTCTTTAGGGGTGGCCTTAGGGAGAGAAAATTTGAAGTGTCAGGAGGCTGGCTCTTGGCTAGCATCCTTGGTTATCCTTGCTCCCTGCATTTCAGACAGGCAGTCAGTTCCTCAGAGCATCCAGATGTGATGAGTGTGTCTCTCCACCAGAGAAGCTGCTACCCAGGAAGCCTACAAAAGACCCCTTAGAGACAGGTGTCACTCCCTCGGCCATTGTCAATGAAGGGCAGGTATGAGTTGGAGGGACTGGAGAGGGCAGTCAAGGAAAGGCCAGTGTTGATGTGAAGTAACTCAAGTCCTGAGCTGGCCAGAAATGAGGTCCCACATGGCTTGGCCAGGGTGGGTCATCTCTGGACCTGGATGAAGTCATACTGTGTGCCTGGTACCCTAGCCCAGTTCCCAGATCTGTTCCCTCTGAGCAAGGCATCCTTCAGAAATTTGCCTCCTGGGTAGCTATGATCCATGGCTGGGGGAGGCTGAGTTTTTGGAGGGCCACTCTGTATCTGTCCCCAAATTCCTTTCTTGAGACAGGGATTCATGTATTCCAAACTAGTCTTGATCTCACCATGTGGCCTAGGATGTCCTTGAACTTCTGATCTGACCCACCTCCTGATGCTGGAATTACAGGTGTGCACTGTCCCTTATGGTACTGGGAACTGAAGTGCCAGGGCCTTGTGCCTGCGAGGCTAGCACTCCTCTGACTGAGCCCCATCCCCAGATCCTGATTATTCACCGGAAATAAGCACTTACTTGTTCCCTACCTGGCATTGTGCTGTCTGGAGAGGGCTGGCACCCCGCTCAAACGAAGATTCCCCATCCCTCCTGTTCTCCTGCTAGAGAGGACAGTTTGACTATGTCCTATAATGTGTGTATCTGTCTTGCTCCAACCTGGGTTTTAAGATGTTGAGGTCCTAAGTGAGTGTACCTGCACAGCTGGAGCCCCTAAGTATGACATCGCACTTGAGGGTCTAGGAGCCTCCATCCCTAATGTTTTTTTTTTTTAAATGTAGCCTGGGACATTATTACCAGTCATTCTAAGAAACCAGGCATGAAGAATCAAGACGCGTCCAGACAAAGTGGGACAGACACTTGTTGAAATTCTTGAGGCAGCTGGCATAGGAAAGAACTTGTGCTGGATGTCTCTGCAGGGAGGACACTTGGTCCAAATCAGCCCCACGTGCCACTGTGCACTCTCTATGTTGCCTGGTGCCCTCCCAGCTCCGTGGGGCGCTCAGGCAGTAGGTTTGCAAAGACTTTCGTAAAGACTTAAGCGGCTGATACCAAACCCTTCTTCCAGTTGCAAATTAAATGGGGTTGCACCCTCGCCTGCTATTCTACTTAAGACCTGGTTGAGAAGGGAAATCTCCAGCCTACTCCCTCTTATAAAGGCCTCCCATGCCTTGGTCTGGCCTGCTATCTTGCGTGTGGGGCTTCTGTGTAAATGGTGGCAGCTAGGGATGTGCTCTGAGTTCTGGGTATGACTTCTTCTCCCCTAAGCTGCACTTTAGCCACTGCAGCACTTTACTTAGGGGCTCTGAACTCTGGTGGCTTCTGGAAGAGAGATCCTGGTCTTGTTAGAGAATCTACCATTTAACAGCAGGGAAGAGACAAACTGTCTTGGTATTGTTACTGTCGGATGGGTAAGATAATGACACAGCAAAAGCAATAACCTCCCTTCACTACGTTGTTCCTTGGCGAGCCTTGCATCTGTGACAGAGCCTGTGTAGTCCTCAGTGGTACAGGTATGGACACCCTAGCTGCTGTGGACGTTCCTCGTGTCCTGTGCTAAGATACACACCGCAGGTACCTGGGGCCACCGACTCTGTATATAGATGGCTTTGTCTAACCAGCCCTGGGAGACAAGCTCCATTAGGAACCCATTTCACAGAGAACTTGTTTTGCTTGAACTGTCTTCAAATGCAAACCAAGGAAGACTGTCTCCATCACCGTGTTGCTTCGCTGTCCCTGTAGAGCTGGGGATGAGGAGAGGGTAAAAATGGTGATGGTCCAGAGGCTCGTCGGAGGGTTGTGCTGGCCAATGCTCGGCTGCCAGCTCTCCAGAAAAAGTCACGCCAGGCTTCCCAGTTCAGGCGTAGAGCATGTGCTGATTTCTACAGGGGCAATTCCCAGATGTGTGTGGGTCTTCTTTCTTTGGTCTTTTTAATCAGTCTCATGATAACTCAGGCTTCCCTAGAACTCCTGCTCCCTTGTACCCCTGGCTCCCAAGTGCCAGGGCTATAGACATGCACCACCACCTCTGTTTTGAAATACCAGTTTCTCGAGTCGTAAATGTAGAGACTTTCTCCTGTCTATTAGCTGCCTTGCAAAGTCCCAAATCCATAATCGACTCTGGGCTGTGGAACAACTCCGGCCCTTGCCACCCTGGGGTCCTATTTGCATGAATGGAGGGGTGGGCACTGCTCAGTTCCTGTTAGTAGGATCCTTCCCAGGGGGACTGGGCTCTTGCTTCTGCCTCCTGACCTATGGTGGGAGTGGTCTTCCCTGGAGGGAAGAAGATGGTAGTCACTGGTGGTAGGCTACACCTCTCTGCTTGACCTGGCCAATGCAGGGAAGATTGCTGGGGTCTCCCTGATGGTCCCAACAAGCCCCCAAGGCCTTGCTGATTCCTCCCAGCAGCCATAGTGTTGCATCTGGGGCACTGTCCCAGCCTTCTAAGCTTGTAGTCGCTCTGCCTCTAGCTTCCCCCACTTTCCCCTCCCACCGCCCCACACGGGTGCTGATAGAGTTTTCCAGGGAGCTCACTCAGGGCGCCTTTTTGAGGCTGGAGCAGCCAACCTTCCTAGTGCGTGGTGTGTCGCTCTGAAGGAACCTCAAGCATGCTGTTGCGCCTTTTCTAGGTCCCCATCTCATCTGGATGAGGGAGGGGATCCCTTTTGTAGGCATTTCCCCCAGAACCTGCCTGCTTCCTTTTGGTTGAAGGCCTTTGGAGGTCAGCCCTGGGCAGGCCCAAAAAAGTTTGGCTTTTCTTGAGGGACATTTGGGGGCACTTCATGCATCTCTGAGGCCCAGTTTCTCCTTCTTACTGCCTCCGGCTCCTCCAGGGATCCATGGCCTCCTGCCGGGCAGCAGTGGGTTGGAGGCCGCCCAGTCTCCCCCAGAGGGAGCCATAGGATCCCGTACACAGCTTGCCCTAGGACACAGTGTGTGGCCACAGACGGCATGGCTGCCAGCCCCAGCCTGGGAGTCTCCACATGAGCTACGGAGTGAAGAATGTGGCTGTGGGAAACCCAATGCCCTCGGCCAACAGGGCTGGGCAGGAGTGGGTGAGAGAGGCGAACGGGCAGAGACCCCAGCAGGGGCATCCGATGGAGCCTGGCTGTTTCCAGGACCCCACTGGGCACCCCCTCCCAATTTTCCTCACCTGCCAGCTGAGCCCTTCTTTGATGCTGCCACCTGTGATTACTCAGTACCTATTCCAGGAAGCCTTTTCCAAAGGGGCACCCCAAAAGTCCCCATTGCCCTTCTCACATAAAGAGCAGCCTATTGGTTAAAAAGGAACCCAGGAGGGGGGGGTTCCTTCTGTGGCAGTCAGACCATGGACTCCTGAGGTGAGGGGAACACTGTTAGCCACACAAGTCACTACCTCCTACCTGGGATTTTGGTCCCTGAACTGTCCATATTGCCCAAGGCAAGGAGTTGCTGGGGTTTCCTTCACTGGAGCCATCTCAGGGCCAGGTAGAGTGCTGAGGACGTGGGATAGAAAGGTCGTGCATGCCTTGCCCGCTGCCCTTCAGAAGACAACTGGCAGGGCAGGGAACTGCTCAAGGCAGACAGCCACGAGGTGCATGCTTCTGCAATGACTAAAACTGAGGGAGAGCTTAAGAATAGCAGGAAGGATGCGCTGAGTGGGAGGGACAGGCAGTGCAAAGGTCCTGTGGTGGAAGGAAGAAGATGTGCAAGGCCTTTAAGAAAACTAGAGAGGAAGGAGTGGAGATTTGGGTGATGAATTGCTTCACATAGGCCTGGAGAAGTGACAGACACACTGAATGCCAGGTACCTACTGAGGGCTGTGGGTATGTTATCGATTTAATTTTTTTTAACCAATGTTTCTAAGTGAGGGGTACCCCTCCCTTGGGTGACATATGACAGTGTCTGGAGATGTTTTGGCAGTCATAACAGAGTGGTACTGCTACCCCGCCAGGTGACTAGGGATGCTTCAAACATGCCTGTGACACCAGAGGCCTCTCCATTGGGAACAACGCAGTGCAGAGTGGTCGCAAAACCAAGGTTAAACTCCCTGCATTTCTCACAGATGAGAGTGAGGATCGCAGGAACTTGCCATCGGCCATGCCAGCTGCCTTTTCTCAATCCACTCTGGGAACTCCAGGCACAGGGCTGGTCTGCCTGTCTCACTGTAATTGTGCATGCCCTGGGCATGGTCCTCAGTGAAGATCATCACCTAGAACACGGAACTTTGCCCTGCTTTCTGTCCTCTGACTTGAAAGTTCCCGGGATCCAGCTCTGGGAATGGTCCCTGGATTTGGGTCCTGAGAAGTGATGGTGGCGAAGGCAGGGTGTTGCCAATCAGTGATGGTGGCGAAGGCAGGGTGTTGCCAATCAGCCGGCCAGTGCCAGCGCTGCCGTGCCTCCTGTCACACGCAGCCTCAGATGGTGTCTGTTTGGGCGCCTTCCCTCAGCGTAACTCCGAGAATGGCTTCAGCTCCAGTCTTCCGTGTGGAGAAAGGTGCTTTTCAGGAGAAGGCAAGCCTTTCCCTGAGTTAGAGCCACCGACTCAGTGAATGTCCCTGGGCCTTGTTGTGTCAAGCACTGTTGGAGGTGCTTGGTCATTGTGGTACCCAGAGCCCATATTGACCTTGATGGGAATATTTGGTATATCGAGGTCTGTGAGATCTCGTTATGGTGCGTGAGGATGCTGTGGGGGTATGTTTCAGACTGGATGTCCCTGGCCCCTTTGAGAGGTGATGATATCTGCTTCACTGGTGTCTGTGTGGTGAGAGAGGGGTCTCAGAGTGTCCCTGCTGTTTTAACATGAGTGGGGTGCTAGTGTAGGGATGTCAGCACTCTAAAGTCCCAATTCAGTGCCTGCTGAAGTCCAGCAAGGGAGGGCTGCTTTCCCCTCTGTTCCCAGATACGAATGGGATCTGTTTAGGGTGATGTCCAGGTCTCTTCTTCTTCTCTCTCTCTCTCTCTCTGAGTATGAGTGTGGCTGCCCAGAATGTGGGTCAGAGCCAGGCTGGGCTCTAGGTTGCCCCTCTGCCTGGCTCCAGGAGGGTATCTGCTCTGCCTCCTGAAGTGCTTTCTCCGATTAATGCCCAAACCCTGAAGCAGGAGAAGGTGCAAGGTAGGACCACAGTGGTCCTAGATCAGATGGGGATGGCTGGGGCCCTAGGGACCATGTGGGGTAGCTGGCCCATCCTTGGGAGGCAGGACAGGTCAGCTAACCCAGGTCCCATGTAGGACAGACACTACAAGAGGAATTCTCATAGGCCCCGAGCCAGGCCTGGGATACCTGGCCCAGCCCCTGTGTAAGTGCTAGGGAGAAGAATACCTCTTCTGATCTCAGGCTGCAGGCCCAGTGCTTGTATATGGACCCGGACAGTGCAGTCAGAGGCTCAGCGAGAGGTGCTATGAAGGGGGTGGGAGGAGAGGCACAAAATGTGTGTATGCTCGCTCAGCAAACAGTGATGCATTGTGGGTCCTGTGAGGTGGGCCACTTCCTACAACTGCATGTGCTCACCCAGTACCCTGCCTGCTTGTAGGACACCTGTGTGTGGCTAGGCTGGAGTCCTGTACTGTCCATTCCCAGAAAAGCTTGCTCATTAGTGGGAGGAGCATCAAGGTGTGTGTGTGTGGTGTGGTATGTGGCGTGTGTGTGTGTGGTGTGGTGTGTATATGTGTATGTGTGTGTGTGTGGTGTGTGTGTGGTGTGTGTGTTGTGTGTGTGATGTGTGTGTATGTGTGTGTGTGTGTGTGTGTGGTGTGTGTGGTGTGTGTGATGTGTGTGTATGTGTGTGTATGTGTGTGTGTGTGGTGTGTGTGATGTGTGTGTATGTGTGTGTGGTGTGTGGTATATGTGTAGTATGTATGGTATGTGGTGTGTGTGGTGTGTGTGATGTGTGATGTGGTGTGGTGTGTGTGTATATGTGTGTGGTCTGTGTGTGTATGTGTGTGTATGGTGTGGTATGTGGTGTGTGTGATGTGTGGTGTGTGTGTGGTGTGTGTGATGTGTGTGTATGTGTGTGTGGTGTGTGGTATGTGTGTAGTATGTGTGGTATGTGGTGTGTGTGGTCTGTGTGTGTATGTGTATGTGTGTGTGTATGTGTGTGTGTGGTGTGTGTGGTGTGTGTATGTATGTGTGGTGTGTGTGTATAATCCGGAAATCAACCTCAGGAGTGTTCCTCAGGAGCCACCTACCTTGTTTTTAAAGAGTTTCTCATGGGCCTAGGACTTGCAATTAGTCTAGGCTTCCTGTCTCTGCCTCCCAGCACTAGGGTCACAGATGTGGACTACCACATCTGGTGTTTTTACGTGTGGTGTGTGTGATGTGTGTGTATGTGTGTGTGTGGTGTGTGGTATTTGTGTGGTATGTGTGGTATGTGGTGTGTGTGGTGTGTGGGGATCTAATGATCAAATTCACATCTTCATGTGTGTGCGCAAGCACCTTTCTGACTGAACCTCTTCTGGAATAATTCAGAACAAATGGACCATATATATATATGAACACCACCCCCAGCCAAGCTCCACCCTGCACAGCTTCTGACATCCATCCCCACAGCCTATGCTGTACTTCCTTAGGACAGTGACTTGCTAGCTTTCTATGAACACAAACTGTGGCCAGGTGGGGTCCTAAGAACTACTTGTCTGTCTTTAACAGGCACAGCAGCTTTCTGATCTGAGCAATGTATAATCATCTCTGATCTACAAAAATTGATCTGGAGGAGTTAAGGAACTTGTCTGAAGTCACGGGGACAGTTAGTGACAGGCAGCATCAGAACTTAGGTGATCCAGTTTTGGAGGGGTGCCACTGTACTCTCCCTGTCTGCCTGGGAGGTGCCCAGTGGTGAAACTCGGAGCCCATGCAGCTGCAGGAGGGCCTCGATGTTTATCCTGGAGCCGGAGAGAAGCATGTTCCTTCTGAACAAGTGGTGTGGGCCCTGTGCAAGGCCAGGACAAGGGAAGACCTTGTCCTAAGAATAGTGAAGGGCAGCTGCAGGGAGCATGACCTGATTGAAGCCCGGGCCTGGGTGAGGACAGCAAACCTCGGTGTTGGGTGGGAGAGATGGGGCAAATCGCTTGGTCTGACTCTCAGGCATAACCCTCTGGAGGATTTACACCAGAGCTGCTTTTGGCTCAGAGGTCTGTGTGTGCAGAGGAGGAGGACTGGCATCCAGGGGCTGCCGGGAGCAGGAATCCAGGGTCAGTTTTTGGCTGTGCCCTGATAAGCCCTGTGTCCCCAGGGTGGCATGGTGGATGACCGGAGTGAAGATTCCATGTCCGTTTCTACCCTGAGCTTTGGCGTTAACAGACCCACGATCTCCTGCATCTTTGACTGTAAGTTACAGTTGGTGGCGTCTGAGTGTGTACGCATGACATCACACTTGGAGTGGAGTTCCATAGTCAGGAGTGT
Organism: Microtus ochrogaster; assembly: GCF_000317375.1. Classification (NCBI taxonomy): domain Eukaryota; kingdom Metazoa; phylum Chordata; class Mammalia; order Rodentia; family Cricetidae; genus Microtus; species Microtus ochrogaster. Next base: position 540,095 of record NW_004949160.1, read on the forward strand.
ATATATTGAGGCTCTATAGGACTGACTGTGTGCTTCCAGGCCAGTCAGGTCTTTCGGTATGTGTGCCTGTGTACATGTGGGCATTCGCGTCTGAGTGCTGGAGATGGGATGTGTGCAATCAGGTCACTCTCACCGTGAGTTTGGCCTCCGTTTCCCTCCTCCACTGTGTCTCTCCCTGGGATTGGATAGGCTCAGAGGATGCCAGCTGCTTCCTCTGGGCTAGAATCCTGACTGGAAGAGGCTCGCTCTGCATGCCTTGCCATTTCCATATACAGCCAGAGTGTGCTGACCTTCCTGGGGCAGACCCTCCTCTTCCTGTAGCTCCAGTCTTTAGCAACCCTATTGATCACATGGCATCTCTGTTTTCTCCTGAACGAAGATGGGAATCGCTACCATCTGCGTTGCTACCTGTACCAGGCCCGAGACCTGCCAGCCATGGACAAAGACTCCTTTTCAGGTAGGTGGAAAAAAGGGAGGAGCCGGAACTCCCAGTGGGAGGGCTCTAAGTATATGCTGTGACTGGCAGCATCTTTGAGTGGCTGACTTCAGTGAGGTTTGGATACTGTTCCCAGGTCCTGATGATTCTTCCTCTTCAGGGCAGCTACCTCTCATGTGAGACCTCTGCTGGAAATGACTTGGCTGATTGTCTCTTCCTTCCCAGGGGCCATTCTTTGTTGGGTCTCTAGTGATGTCTTTCTCTATGTAGGTCACTCTGTGTGGACCCAGCTCCCTGAGACCCCTGACTTCCCAGGCCCAGCTCCTATATTGCCTGACTGGCCTGGGGTTCTTTATGGAAGACTTGGCTATACAGTTCCATGCATCCTTGCTTCAGAAACACACTTATCCAGGTCACTCAGTTTCCCGCCCTCCTTGTTCCCTTCCACACTGCCCCAAGCATAACCGGACTTCTTCCTCCCTTGTTTTGAAGCATAGACCGAGACAGATGAACCTGCCGTATTTGCCCCATCAGGCAAAGCTTTGAGGTGTGGTGACTGTGGCCTCACCAGATTCATCTTTGCTTTACCCATGAGCCACCAGCCCCGCCAGCTTTGATCCACAATTGCAAGCCTCCTGCATGTGCCTGACCTTTGCATTTAATGCCTTCTCAGCCTAGAATGCATTTCTTCCTCAAGTTCAACTTCAGGACCCAGATCATATGTCCTCTGGTTCCCCTGGTGCTTGGCACCTCCCTGGTACATTTCTCTGTGTCCCTATCCACTGTGGGGCTCAGTTGTGGTCTGTCTGCTGCAGCCTTCCCACCAGCTGGGTGCTCACACAATGAGGTGCCCTGTTTTCCTGCTGAATCTTCAGCGCTGGACATCTGAAGGGCAGACATTTATGGAGCACCTCTGTGCACCAGCCAGGTGTCCCACCTCTTTATTTTATAGGTAAAGAAATGAGACTCAGGTGGGTTCCCTAAATTGCTTGAGTTGAAAGAGTTGACAGGTGACAGAGTTGAAAATCAAGTCCAAAGTGGTTCCCTCCCAAGTACCTACCTATGGTTAAGGAGGGTAGGGTTCCGTGCGAGTGGCCTTCTGGTCACAGAATGGCTGCACAGCTTATAGTCACATGCCGTTCCTTCTAAGCCCAACCTCTCTTTCCATCACAGAAGCTGTAGTTCCCATCCAGGTTCCTGGGTTCTCAGTGACCTGCCCCCCATCCCCACTCAGCTAAGCACGGCCACCTAAAGTACCTCCCTCCTGGGCTTTGGGGGCGGGTCCTGAGAGAGCCCTTTGCACACGGACATTGGCAGGCTGGGGGCAGTTAGACATCTACAGTGGCTGTTTCTAGGACTTCGACGTTGGAGCTGGCACTGAGAACTGTAGAAATGGACTGAGCCCCAGACCAGTCTTTTCCTTTTAGCGGCGTGGTGTGTGGGTGAGGGTAGAAGGCTGTTTGTCTTCTGTGAACTGAGCTGGTTAAGGACCCCAAAGGTAGCCTGGGCAGCTGGAGCTCAGCATGTGGATCATGCAGCAGGGTCAGCAGGCACTGGTCTGGGAGATGTCATACTTTCCACCCAGATAAACATCCCCTGAGCTTTGAGGGCGCTGCCCAGGGCTTCCTCAGAGGCCATGGGCTTCTGAATGAAAGGCCCGATTGAGCAGCAGCTGGGAAGGAAAACAGCAGCCAACACGGGGGAACCTATAAAACTCGGAGTGTTTATTTTCACTCCCAAACCCTAAACCAAAGCGATTTCTCCCCGGGAACTGACCCTGGGGTGGCTGGCTGCTCAAGGCTGTGCCCAGCCACTGGCTGCCATAGCCGAGGAGCCTGGTGTTTGAAGCCGGAATGTCTGAGGCCAGGGGAGGGTCCAGCTGTGACTGCTACTACTAGGAGCATCTTTCAGCTACCTCCCCGCTGTCCAGGGTCATGCGGTCCTCTGCTGCCCACCGTTTTCCCACCGCTAGCCTGTGGGTGTGGAGTTTGGAGGAGATACTTGTCGGAGGCTACTGTTCGGTGGCCTGAGGACTGCACCTCAGTGGGGCCTGCCCTTGTGGCCACATCTGCTCTCTAGACCCAAGGAAGGTGTCTGTGGTGTATGCTTGAGTCGAGTGTGTGCAGCAGAGCTCAGGCAGAGAGTATAAGATGCAGCTTGTACCAGTTGTCTTCTCTGATATTGGTGTGGGCTTTGCTCTGAGCTAAGAGCCGTGACTCCCAAGGACTGAGAGACATCACTTGCCATCGGCTCTGCTCCTGGCTCCATCTTGCCTGACCCTTCAAAGTGGCAGCATCATGCCATCTCCCAACACAGTCCAAGCCCACATCTTCCTAGTTCTATGTACAGCAAGGCTACTGGAGGCTAGAAGCTGTCTACCTTGTCTTATCCCCACTGAGAACTGCTTCTGTATTGGATGGAGCCGTGGTTCCACTGACACCTGCCATTCCCTATACAGAGGATCTTGGGAAGTGCTGTCTTACAGCCTTTCAGGAACAAAGATATGTTTATTATTTAGACTCCTTTTTTGGCCTCACAGGTCAGAGGGCTCCAAGGTGTATTCCTTGACTAACCCGGTCAAGAAGAGATGGCAGACAGGCCAGACGCTACAACATTTAGTGACGCAGGAGGTGAAGGGTCTACTTATGATGTCCCACATTCCTCTGCTGGCCTGTAGTCCACTGAAGTTGAAACAATGTGTCTCTGAGAGGTGTTCCTGCTAGGGTGGGTCACAGTGGGGTCTGCTGAGCCTCAGCTCACCTGTGCTGTAGTGGTCCCTATATTTGGGTGTCACTGGGGACTTCCTGCTCTCGGGCTTCTGATGTCTCCATGCTACTTGGCCCTCCTCTTCTAATCTAGGCTTTCTATTCAGGTTGGCTCTGGTGGTGGCGGGAGTGGGGGATGGGGCGGCATCCACCCATCAGCCATGGGAAGGGGTTTTCCAGACTGCATCAGAGGCTTGTGAAACGCTTCACTTAGAAAGGGTTCCTGGGAAAGAGACTGGGGAACGGGTCCCAGCTTTACGATACACAGCGGCTGTCTAACCTGCTTCAGCGCTCCTTAATGCCTTCCCAAGAGCTGGAAGCATGCATGAGTTGGGACTCAGCCAGATTTCTCAGCACCAGTCAAGGGCCCTTTGATATCTGTCCACCATCCCTTCTACTGCCGCGCTCTGGCTCTAGTACTGCCTTCTGCCTCTCACTCAGGTCAGTTGCTTAACCTGTGCATGGCTGGCATCTGGGCACACCTTGCTCTTTTTAGTTTTTTTTTCTTGGATCAGGCTAGGAGAACCTCCTTTGGGAACCTAACTGGATGCAGCCAGGTGAGACCAGCCCCTACTTACTTGTGTCACTGTGGCTCTTAACTTGGGTAGTGACTATCCTCACCCAGGGGTCACACTGAAGAGATTGGCTGGAGTCTCCTTCCTCTCTGCATCCCCAGCACCGAGCTACCCTTCCGCACAGGCAGTCAGTACATGAGTACTGCATGAGCCATGTGTTACCAGAGCCCCTGCAGTGACACCCTTGCACCTAGAGCCTTTGGCTAATTTGAATGATGCCCAAGAATATGAGGAAAACATTAAAAAACAATTTTATGTTTTCAGGCATCCTGCCCAACTGCTTTCTGAAGGGTCACTAAGTAGCTTCCAATAGGAAAGAACACTTAACTTTGCCACTGCCTGCCAATGCTGGATTTGATAATTCTGAAAATTTTTTTCTAAATTTTTATTTCATTTATTTTTTAAATTTTATTTTATTTTGTGGTAGGGATTCATGCTGTTCAGGCTGGTGTGGAACTCACTATGTAGTTAAAGATGACCTTGAACTCCTGACTCCTTCCTTCAGCTCCTGAGTGCTGGGTTATAGGCAGCACATTGGCCTTTTTCTTGACTTTGTAGTCATGGTATTGCTGTGGCCTAGTTTGAACTTGCTTTGTTTTGATTTCCTTTCTTATGGGGATGGCACAGAGTACTAGGAGTCAGGCCAGCCTCAGCCTCCTGGGATCTCAGGCTAGTGTTCCTGGGTCCAGCTTTTTCTTTGGCGGTTGTGTTGGGAGGGGTACTACCATAAGTCATAGCCTCTAGTCTGGCTGATTGATGGGGACACAAGTGTCATCTGGCGCTCCAGGAAGGTCCAGGCAGCAGGGCTGGCCCAACACTATACAGAAAACGTCCTGGGGCTTGGTGACAGGTCCTTGGCTCTCTTGTGAGGGAACCTGGTGGCATCCTCAAGTGGTCTGTGTCTAGAGCCTCTCAAAGGCAGTTTGTGGTCCTCAGAGAGCTCTGCCCAAACATGCCCTGTTGGCGGTTGCTTTAGCTGTTTGGGTCTTGCAGCCCTCAGGCTGGCTGGACTCTGGACATGGTGATCTGACCCTTCTCTCCCCCTGACCTGCAAGCCCCTGCTCTTTGCTTCCCTGACAGAGGATGTGTCTGTGAGTCCATGAGTCCATCTGGCCACCTTGCTGCTGCTTATGTCTTTTGCAGGGATGGGGGTGGGGAGACGGGCGGGGGTGGTTGTGGAGGCTGGGCCCTGGGCACACAGTAGCCCAGTGTCTGAGGCCCAAGGCCTCCAGGCCTGTTCTTTACAATGCTTTTGTTGTCTTCTTCCCTCCCATGGGTGGGTGGGGTGCATGTGTGTGGGTCTGGGTGAGTTTTGTTTGTAAGCTGCCCCTCTCTGTCCCCCAGCGCTGAGCTCATTGCCTGGGCTGCTGGAGCTGCTGGAAAGAGCCAGCCTGCTCGGAGGCCTGCGTGGGGGGTGCTGCCAACACCAATACAACGTGCATGGCCGCTACAATGTGCAATTGTGACCTTTGTGTAAACGCGGTCGGTCTGGGGCCCGCACGCTTATAAAAATAAAGCATTGGGAAGCACAGGGGGGTGGGAACAAAAGAGGCTTTTTCGCTGGCTCTCTAATATGGTTTTATTTATCGGAACGCGCCCTCCTTCCCTTACTGGAACTGGGAGAGGTTCTCTGCCGAGCTTGGAGCTGATGGTATCACAGCCAGACGGTTTCATTAAACGCACAGACGCCGCCAGGCCTTGCCAGGGGCAGAAGGAAGAGGGCTCGGGGCCAGCCTGCCAGGGCCTGTGCATGGATGTGGAGTCCCATGCCAGGGAGGCACTCCCCTGGGGAGTCTCTCTCTCTGTTAAGGGCATCCCGTTGCCCTCTTCCAACCACAGAGTCAGGTTCAAAGCCAGTATCATAGGGATGCCCTCCGTGACTCCCCTACTGCACCTCAGTTCCTGAACTAGCAGGCTTGACTCAAGTTCGGTGCCCATCAGCTAACCTGGTGTGGTTCTGCCACAGGTGCCTAGGGCTTCCGACTGTGAGGCAGATGCCCTCACGCTCACTCTCGAGTGACAGTCACAGTGTTGAAGCTCGCTGTCTCCCTTAAGTGGAAGACCTACTCTTAGCTCACCTTCCCACCTCTTCTATAGTCACTTTGTGCCAACCACGCTCTCTGTCACTTCCTGTGCAGGGGTCTCGGTTCGTCTCATGGTCTCCTTATGGTCAGAAACCTGGCCTGATTCCCTGTCTCCCTACCCTGACCTGTGATTGTTTGGATGGCTCTACACCGTTTGAGGCCACTGGTGCTCTCTTGGGTCACATGGGAAGTTAATGGCTGTGTTGGGGCTGGTCTGGGGTTTGACATTTGGGATAGAGCTGGGGCTGAAGCTATCATCTGTGTTAAGGCCCTGTGCTCGGTCTTCTCAGACAGCTGGCTCCAGCTGCCAGCTTCCTGTGTCCCACCTCTCCTGTCCATGTGCTCTAAACACCTGTCACTTAGAAGGAAAAGGACCTCGCACCTAAACTGCTGTGCTCTTGGGGGAAAATATAACACCCACCCTCCAGCACTTTGCTCCTCTCCCAAACTATGCACGCCATTCCTATGACCTCACACTGGTGTCCCAAAGAATCCCACAACGTCACCTGGAGCTTGCTAGAGAGTCAAGGACCCTACTCTGCTACATCAGATGTGCAAGAGACCTGTGGAAACATTCTAGGTGACTCCATGGTAACTCTACATTTGGGGACCACTGTTCTAGAATCTGCTCTAATTATACCAGCTTGTCTTTAGACAAGGCAGAGAAAAGGACTGGCTGGGTCCCAGGCTAATGGGGCTGGCAGGCTGCACAGGAATTTTGGGCCCGTGAGGAGCTCACACCGTGCAGTGCCTAACAGCTCTCGGCTCTGCGTCCACCTGAGGCCGAGCCACCTCTGCCTGTACTAGTACAGGAGCCTCATAGCTGCTGGTTCATCCTATGGCTTGTGTGTCTCCTGCTGGTCTCTATGTGGCAACGGGGGCAGGGGTATGAGCTGCTGAAGAAAGGTGCTGGCCATGTTCTGCTGATGCTCTCAGGGTGCCTAGGACCCAATGCCTGTGCCCTACTCCCCTCATCCTCCAAGAATCCAGATGTACCATGAACACACTTCCTGCCCTTTGCCCTTATTCTTCCAGGCTCTTACTCAGATTCTCACCGTTTGGGCAGATAGTTGATATTCTGCTTCAGTCGTGCCCCCAACTCCTAATGCCTGGTCCCTAGTGTGGCATGAGGAAAGCACCCAGGAAATCCTTGTTGTAGAGATGAGTGGGCCACACAGGCACCCACTTTTTCTCGCACACCTTTGTCAGACAGGAGTGAAGAAAGGGAAGGTCTGAAGTTGCAAGCCAAGGTCAGGCTCTATCTTCAAGTGGCGGTAGCTGGCCTCGGATGGCATCTGGCCTGAGTGTTGTCATTCCAGAGTGGAGCCATAGCCATGCTCTGGCTCTGTGGCCCCGTGACTCCTGAACCATCAGCCAAATCCTGTGTCCTTTTTCCCGCACCCACACAGATCCCTATGCCATCGTCTCCTTCTTGCACCAGAGCCAGAAGACGGTGGTGGAGAAGAACACCTTGAACCCCACCTGGGATCAAACCCTCATCTTCTATGAGATCGAGATCTTTGGTGAGCCAGCCAGTGTCGCCGAGTATCCGCCCAGCATTGTGGTGGAGCTGTATGACCACGACACCTACGTGAGTATGATGACCTGCTACCTTTCTCTCTTGCCCATTTCCCTGGGCAAAGCCGGGCTGTGAGTGTTGGGACCCCACTTAGCGACTTCTGCCCAAAGCTTGGGCTAGTGGCTGCCCCCCTCATGGCTCACTGAAATGATTTAGAAGAGTTAAAATGGGCGATGCCCCTTGGCAGACATACATGGCTAATCAAACTGTGGGAAGGGAACAGCTCCAGAAAGGGAACAGAGTTGTGGAGCAGGGTCTGGCTTTTCTGCAGGTCTACCTTGTCCCTTCTCACCACTGTTTTTAATCAAGCACGTTCTGTACTGGGCTGAGTGACCCACCTCTTGCCTGAGGTTTGTGGTCTAGGGGGGAACTGAGACGCCCAGCATGTGAAGAACCCTCTAGATGAGACAGAGTGTCTAGGGTACCATACGGCCCTGTGGTCCACCGATGCTGTTCAACAGAACATCCTGTGACCATGCTATGCTTTCTGGCTGTGCTCTCTGGGAGGGGATCCACCAGCTTCATATGGGGACACTTGAAGGGCACTTGTACCAATGGAGAACATGAGTTTTAAATTCAAGTAACTGCAACAGGGTGTATTGTGCATGCGATGTAATTGGTGGAGAGCTTGCTTAGCATACACAAAGCCCTGGATTTGATCCCTGGCACTGTGTAAACTGGGCATCCAGGCATGGTGGTGCATGTCTGTAATCCCAGCATTTGAGAGGTAGAGGCAGGAGGATCAGGAGTTCAAGGTCCTCCCTGGCTACCTATCAAGTTTGAGGCCATTCTGGGGTACCTGAGACCTTGCCTAATAATAAAACAAATCAAAACAAAATACCACCCACAAAAATCTGAAGGTGACTCATGTTCCAGTATCACACAATACTGTGCAAAATATCAGGGGAAGCTGGAGTGGAGACAAAAATCCTGAAACAAAAGTGGGAGGGGAACATAGAAGGACATTCTAGCAAATATTGGGGCTGCTGGATGATGAAGAGAAAGAATGAGGCCAGGCAGCTGCGGATAGGGGTCAGAAGTAAGGGAGGCCTTGTGGTTGCACACAAAGAAAAGTAGGTAGAGAGGTCAGGTCTGGGTGGATGCAGCAGCAAGGAGGAGGGGTCGGAAGCTATTTCCAGTAAGAGTGGCCACGACTACACGTCAGAAGTCCTGAAAAGGTGTGTCAGCTAGGGGAGGGAGGTGATGCTCTGTAAGGTGCCCATCAGAAGATGACAGAGGCTAGCAGTGGGCAGCATGGGTCTGGTTTGGGGATGCTGACCTGGGAGTTCTAGAGGAAGCTGAGCTTAAGGCAGGGAGCAACAGGATGGAGTGTCATTGGGCCACGAAGGGAAGGTCCTGGTGCCTGTGGAGCAGGGGGAGATGGTCTATGGGGGCTGGGAGGTACTAGGTGGGAACAAGGCAAACTGTAGGTTCCCAGACTGGGCCAGAGCTCTTTGGAGGCCTGCTCGCCCACACCCAGCCATGGTAACTCCTTCTAGAAATGTCTTCTGAACTGTGCCTCTCCCTCTATCTCACTGCTGCTCCCTACTCAGGCTGGGTCCTCTTTGACCTGTCCTTGGCTGGTCAGCCAGAAACTCTCTTTCAGAAAAATCTTCTGGAAATGTTGCTGCAAGCTGCCCCTCTCATGCTTGCCAGGCTAAGAGGGAAGGGAGAACGATGGTCTGTCCTGGGGTAGTGGTGGCTCCAGGGATGAGCTGGGAACCTGCCAGCCCCGCTCCCTACAGAACTCAGCAGCTGAGGGGACCACGCTTGGCCCCGAGGAGCCCCAGACCCTTCCCACTGTTGTGCCTACTGTCCAGTCTGAGTGACGATTCTGGATTGTCACTCACAAGTGTGGTGTGTGTGCTCACGTTGGTAGCCATTCCTGGGTGGCTCATAGAGATGTTGAGGCCTTCCTGTAGTGTAAGTGTGAGAACAGCCAGGGATGTTCCTCTCCTGGGTAAGGGCTGAGGCTTGTGATGTCCACAGCACCATCTGACTGACTCTGCTGACTGCCCCAGGAGCTATGGGTAATCTGTCTGCTGTGACTGAGGTAGGGGAAGGTGGGCATGGAGGGAGGTACGCTGGGAAGAACTGGTGTCCAGTCACTGAGGAGAGGTGGACCCCGTCATGTGGGCAGCAGGAGTGAGGAAGGACGCCAGGTTCAAAAGACATCGTTTTAGTAAGGCTCACCTTGGGAAGCGAGGTCATCTGAAAAAATGGGGACGTTCAGGGTGAAGCAGTTAAGCAAACAAGGGCGTTAAGGAAGTGTAGGCAGACTGTTTCTCATTGCTCTCTGACGGGCTCAGGGATGGATTAAAGAAAGGCATGGGGGGTACTAGTTGGACATACAGAAGGACTTCCACAACTGCTGTGGGAATTCCACCCTAGTTGCAGTGAGGGGGCTAGCATCTTGTCCTCCTCACAGTTCCCCCAAGAGGGCAGAGCTCGCCATTCCGCACTGGAGGCTGCCCTGACTTCTGGGGTCCTCTTTAGCCCTGGAGGTCGGATGCAGGCCTAGTCTGGAGCAGGGGGCACTGATTCTTCTTTCTCTACACTGGTCTAGGGTGCTGACGAATTCATGGGCCGCTGTATCTGTCAGCCCAGCCTGGAACGGATGCCCCGACTGGCCTGGTTCCCATTGACCAGAGGCAGCCAGCCTGCGGGCGAGCTGCTGGCAGCGTTCGAGCTGATCCAGAGAGAGAAGGTAAGGCTGGCTACTATCCAGGCCTGGGAGGCCCAGCTGGGGTGCAGGCCAAGGGTGGTGGGGCTGTCCACATGCTGAACTCAGTAGGAACTGGATGTCTCCCCTGAAGTCAGCCCTCCTACTGACACCCACACGACACACCGTTTCTCATCTCTAAGTCAGGACACAATCCACTTGAGGGCAGAATGTTGGCTTCTGGATGACTAAACCCTCTGGCCAAAGCTGTTTTCCCAGGTCATTCCCTGTCATGGTTTCCAGGAGCCTGGGTAGCTGGGGCAAGGGGTCTCAGGTATGGTGAATACTCACAGCCACTGGGGGCTGGCTGTGCCATGCCTGACTCTGGTCCTTGCAACCAGGACCCTACTGTTAGGTACCAGGCTGTTTTGAGTGCTACCCCAGGCTTGCTGTGTTTCTGTGGCAGCTCTGGGTAAGGTGTCTGGAGGACACAGCCTACCGCCTGTTCGACTTGGAACAGCTTGTATCCATGGTCTGTCTGCTACTTGACAAAGTCTGTGGGTGTTGGCCCAGGGTGGCAATGAAGGGGTCTGGGATGGGCGAGGAGCAGGTGAACAATACCCTCTTTTCTCTACCCTAGCCAGCAATCCATCATATTCCTGGCTTTGAGGTAAGTTTTGTTTGTGTGTTTCTCTCCAGTCTCCCTATCTTTGCGGACCCCTCTAGGCTTGGGAGGGCAGCTAGCAGGTCCCACCTCAGCCTACCTGAGAGCCCAGGATTCAGGAAAATGACTCAGTAGTGGCCTCAGGGTAGATGACCAGCGGCTGACAGTCACATCTTACTCAGTGTCTCCATAACCTCCAGCACAGGTATCACCTGCCTGGAGATGGCTGAGCATCGAGTTCCAAACTGCAGAGATATCAGAGCCGCCACTTGGGGGCTCTGGGTTGGGCTGGGTATTACTCTCACTAGCATGGGTTTGACATTTAAGGGAGTACAGGTTTGACCACAGCCTCTGGGCGTGCAATCCAAGATCAGGGTCTTGCAGTACTGCCTAAGGTCTTTAACTTGTGGCTCAGGCCGACGATCAGAAAGTGTGTTTGGGAGCAGCCCAGTATTGTTTGAAATGCCAATTTCTGGGTCTACTGCCATCTAGGCAGTCTCTGAGGGTGGAGGCCCAGCATCCCATACCCCACCCACCCATGTGAAGCTTCTGATGCCCAGGGAGTTTCAGGATGCCTGCTAGCCCGTTCCTCCCATGTGATCCCTTCCTCTCCTCTGCTGGCAATGTCCCCTTGGTCCTCTCCTTCCTTTGCCTGGAGGTCCCAGTAAAAACCTGTGTTGAGCCTCAGGCTTATTTTCTTCCTTGTTCCATTTTAGCAAGTTCAGAGAGAGCTGCTTGGGCTGTTGGTACACATAGGGTCCGATGGCCGTAACCCCACAAGCTCTTCCCACACCCTTTGCTTCTCCTCGCCCTCTCCTGCCAGCCTCCTCCCCCTGCCCCCGCTTGTCCTGTCAGAACTGGTGCCCCCAGCTCCTCTAGTCCTGGGGATTCGATGTGACTTTTCATGGCTGCCGAAGTCAAGAATACAGTTCTACAGCTTTGCTTGAGGCCCAACTTCTTCGGGGGCTGCTACACAGGGTCCCAGGTCCCTCCTACCGCCTGTCTGATGTTCTCCCTCCTGCCACTTCTGGAGACGCTCTCAGACCATTGTCCCTTCTTCATATGGGAGGGTGTGGTGAAGGAGCTGCCATGCTCACCCTTGGTGGGAGGGCTTTCTGTGGGTGCCATCCTGGTCACAGCCAGTGCTTCTGGTTACTAATGGAGACCCTTTGCTTTCCCGGTTCTCCCCCTGTCTCCCGGATGTGGACCATGCTAGATGCACGAAACGTCAAGTATACTGGAAGAGGTGAGCTGGACTTAAGGATGAGGGAGCTTTTAGACCTGGGGTTGGGGAGGTAAAAGCTAGCTTCCAAGCTCCTGTCACAGGGTGACCAGGCTAGATTTTCGTCCTTGTGCTCAGAGTGCAGCCACAGCTGCCTGGGGTACGGCCTGTGAGGTCATTCTAGCCCCAGGGGCTTGATGCCCTCTTATAGTCCAGACTTACACAGATGACTTGAATAGCAATACTGAGTTTTGTCTGGTTGAGTACCAGATGGCATATTTTCAGACATAAAAACTGGGCAGCTGCCAGAGTAGCCAAGGAAACCTTTCTGGTGGTGGAAGCAGTGTAAGGGCTTTGATAAAGTGCTGAAGAAGGTGGGAGGCACATGTCTTTGGTCCAGGGAGCCTAGGTGCAGGGTGAAGACGGATGGGAAGAGCACTCTGGGCAGAGGCTGAGCAGGAAAACGCCATCGTGTCCTCCATCAGGGAGTCAGGGACTCCCTGGGCTGGGTTGAGAGCGGATACCACTTGACATTTTCGGTGCAATTTGGACTTGAAGTGCAGGATCAATCAGGATGTGGGATTGTAGCCCGCCTCCCTTCCCTCACTTCCTTTCACTCCCAGGCAGAGGTGAGGGCCTGCCAGCTGCTGGCCCTCTTCGCGCCTGACAGGCGGCCTCCTGCTTCTGGCGGCCATGCAGAGAGACTGCCGATTTGGAAGGCAACATAGAACCCTAGCCAAAACCCACAGCCTGTGCTGAAGAGGACCCAGCCTAGGGATGAATTATGACAGACTCCGAATCCTTCGTGACCGGATGTGTCATATGGAATAGCGAGTGCTCGGACTCAGGGCGAGGATGCGGCTGTGGCCTGGCTACCATGACCAAATCAAAACTGCAGCTTGGGGCCAGACCCTGAAGGGTTGAGCATCAGGGCTGGCCAGGCCCCCTGCTGAGGCTTCCTGTGGTCAACAGCACCAGAGGACAGTGATCCTTAGGAGATTTCTGGATACAGGCGGGGCCAGCCCAGCAGGTTCAAAGGGTTCAAGGCCCAGGGAAGTGACCCATCCTATAAGATGACCTTGTGATGCCCCTTATCCCAGAGGGTGCCAGTGTAACCCTTGGCCCTGAGTTCAGCACATTTCCCCTGACTGAAGGCTGAGTGTCCTGCCAAGAACTTGGGACTTACTCAGTTTTAAGGCTCCCCAGAGGTTGAGAGGAGGCAGGTCATTCTCCTTGCTGTTCTGCTCCTGCGGAAAGCTTGTTGACCCAGCAGAGGACTTTCTGTCTTTTCTGTGTGGTGGCCCAGGACCTGCTTATGCTCCCGGTTAACTTCTCCCAACCTCCCAGTCCAATCACCCTGCACACTGTACCCACTCCCCAGGGAGCCTGGGAGCACAGCAGGAGCGAGGGTATGGTAGGAAGCTCTTATGCAGGGCGCCTGCACCTTACAGCCGGGTGTGAGAAGAGAGACTGGGGAGGAGGCCTTTGAGACAGTTACAGTTGTGGGGCCTGCTGGAGCTGAGTCAGGAGAAATAGAGAGGCAGTGTCTAGAGGGTGGTTAAGTCCAGGAGTACCCAACTGCCAGCACAGCTAGGTGGCAAGCCGCACGTGCCCCCATGATGCTGAAAGGCCTGTACGCTAGGCCTGGGACTGACTGCCCAGGAGAATGGTTTCTGGAGCAGGACAGAGGATGAGTCCCTGGAAGAGGGGACCCTAAGCTAGCAGTTGAAGCAGGAAGGTTTTGGAAACAGCGCCTTGGGCTAGAGACACTGTGCAGCTGCATCGGGACCCTGCAGTAGCAACAACAGCCTCTCTCCCGGGCTCTCTGCCATGGGAACACCACTCTGTGGGGCTCTAGGTGGGGGAAGCCAGGCTGCTTTGCTTGCTGGGGGCTTTACAGTGTGCAGAGTCCTGAGCCCTTGTGGAGAGCAGACGTTGCCTTTTGGTCTTTGTCCTTTTTTGAGCTTCTTCCCATCGTTCTTTGTCTCATCCTTCTTCTGTGCCCTCCTTGGCCCATCTTCCTTCCCACCTCTTCTGAGCCCCCCTCCCCTTTTTTGGTCTTGAGAACAAAGGCAGTTCAGGCTGCCAAGAGGAATGAGTTCAAAGAAACTGCAATTTTAGATTTCCTGAGAACTGGCGCGTATGCGCATGCAGTGCGCATGGGCATGTTGGTGAGAACACACATGCGCACATACATGGCAGACGAGGTGCTGGGAGTTTCTTACTAGCGGGGCTCTTAGGACTGGGAAGACCTTCCCCAGGGCCTGGGTGATCCAAAGGACATGGTTAGTTGTCCCTCTTCTCTTCTGCTCTGAGGGAAAGGATGCCCTGGTAGAGGGCAGCATATGTTTCTTGGCTGCTTGTGCTGCTAGCGTGGTGGTCCAACTAGTCACCCTAGACACCTTCTCAAATCTAGGAGGCAGCAGGGTATGCAGCTTACTCTGAGACCTACCCCAGGTTTGCTCCTGCACCCCAGTATCCACTAGAAGGAAACATTTGGTGTTTTGCAATCAGGAAAATAAACCCAGTGCCCCCCATCCCTTTCCTCCTCCCCCAAGGCCTTAATTTGAAACACTATTTCCCTGGGAAGTATAATTAGACCAGTATGTTGTTCCTAATGAGCTGGGTGGGGCAGACAGACAATGAAGCCTCCTGCTGCCTGCCTGCCCCCTGCCTGCAGCTCCCCAAGGAACCAGGATGTTTCCCTTGGGTGAGGTGGGATCTGGGACAGGGCAGTCCGGTTGGCAGCAGTGACATGTCAACACCTGCACTGCCCTGGAAAGAAACGTCTGTAGTGTGCTGTCACCTAGGACTAGGAGCATATCTGGGCCTTCACCTCTCTATGTTGAACTGGCCCTGGGGACATATGGGCTGAGAAGAAGCTAAGGGTGGCTTCTACTGTTGGGATACGTCCCTCAATTGTTCCTGGAGATCTGGGACTGAACTGGCTTGATTAATACCCTGTGTTCACCACTTTTGCTTGAGACTCGGGGTAGGTACAGGAATTCAGTTAATCTGGCTGTCCTTGACCAGGCTAATATGGTATTGGCCTGTCCTTGGGGCCTGGAGAGCTCAGTCCCTGTCACCTGTGAGACAGTCAATTAGACGCCTTGATTGCATTTGCTGTCTGCCCCTTCCCTTCCTGGCAGTGAAGAAATGCTGTCCAGTTTTGATAAGGGTCACAGCACTCATACTGTCCTGGAAGGACAGTTTTGGGCATCCTAGGTAGACTGAACTAGGAGGAGACTGAGGCTTAGAAGCTGGCAATATGATCCAGGCCCACTTTTACCTCCTGACTGAGATGAGCAAAGACAGGTTCATTGGAACTATGTGAGGGGTGTGTGTGTGTCTGTGTGTCTGTGTGAGTGAGGTATATGTGTCTGTGTTTGTGTGTGAGAGGTGTGTGTGTATGTATGTATGTGTGTGTGAGAGATGTGTGTGTCTGTGTGTCTCTTTCTGTATGTGAGTATGTGTGGTGTGTGTGTGTGTGAGGTGTGTGTATGTGTGTG